>NC_081441.1:1615866-1616539 GCF_007210705.1 Tigriopus californicus | reverse complement strand
TGGCCAGGCGCCTTGGATTAGCAGGTTGGCGTGCGGGCCCTGCTGTACCGTACATCCGCCTTTGAATGAATTCCATCACGTTAATCTTCTGAGATCCAAGGTGCACATGGAATGGTTCTATTAATAAAATATATTTCATATCACTCGTCCAATCATGGAAAGGAAGTTCGAGGGATGGTTTCCCCCATCCCAAGGAAGCATGATCCTTTCTTGAATGGCTAAGTCAAGGTCCAGGAAAATTGGACCCACCGATTCCATTTAGACCAAACAATCCCTTCTTGATCATTTAACCCATGCTTTCACGAATTGAAATTAAACCTTTAAAACGCCTCGGTCACTTAAAAACCATTCAATTGATAACAAATGATCGGATGAAAAATACAAAGATACGGAGCGTGTTTGTGTGTGTAGTATTGGAGGAAAGGTGACTGAATGCTTTTCAATGTTTGATTTTTTTAATCTGGAGAACTTCGTCAATGAGATTGCATTAAAGAGACGAGCACTGCTTATGGCTTTTCGCCGTAAACTTTTCAAAAAACATAGTTCACACTTTTTAAGCACTAAGTGGTTTAAGATAGTTAGTTTGTTGTCTATAAACTCTACTAATGGAATAAAGTTTGTGTTACTTGTTCTTCATATTTTAGTCTACAGGGAACCTACTAAAACTCCTTTT
>NC_081441.1:1615004-1615830 GCF_007210705.1 Tigriopus californicus | reverse complement strand
ACAAGTAAATTCCGAAAATTTGACGGTGACGTCATCTTCCTATCCTGCTTCAATGTCCCAATAGTAGAGTATACTCTAATCAAGTTTAGCATAAGTACATGAATGTGCTTCAAAATATTTATACTCTGAAGTTCCTTGAACACTTCTTTACTGAATCAACTCGCAATGATACCATAATAAGAATGCAATACTCTAGTATGCTTTGTTACATAGGTAATTGAACAACTGACCACCACCACCCCATCCCCCCCCCCCTTTCCGTCTGATGACCCTATTTTCAATGATCATCGTTCGTAGGCGGCACTACGTAGATGCACTGTACATTTTCATACCCTATAGCGAGAGGCCCTTAGCAGTAGACTCGCCCTTGGTGTGACCATTTTTCTCTTCTTGTATGTAGCATTTTCCCCGAGAAAAGCAAGAGCGTCTTTCAAATCACGCTTCTGAAAGGCGGAGACTCGGGCGAATAAGGGCCTTGACGGATCGCGAAGGCTCCGCGGCCTCGCAAACAGCGAAGCTGTAGAAGCGGGTTTGGTCCAAGGAAGGAACATTGCCGAGTCTTCAGATCGAGGAGGTTGGGGTCCAAAGAAGGAGGATCGCTGGGTCTTGAGATTATTCAGATCCCGCTCAGCGTGAACAAAAAGATAGTGGCTGAAGGAGCACTAGTTACTTCGGGGAGTGATCAGTTGGTTGTTTAAAGTCATTTTCGATCCCTGGCTCTGACCATCACGAGTTTACATACAATGACAGTGGCCATGCATGTCAGATGAGTTTGTCCAGAATGTGATAATGCCAGTGGAAAGCGGATGATAGTCTAACTTCTCCA
>NC_081441.1:1584931-1614653 GCF_007210705.1 Tigriopus californicus | reverse complement strand
TGCTCACAATTGGGAGAAAAATTGTTTTTTCGCCAACCATTACTTCTTCAATTATGTCTAATTCATAACATTCTTCTGATGAAAAAGTGCGTAGTATAACGTATGAAACAAGTTACAAAATTCTGGAATTTTGAAAAATCTGAAAAAAAGGAGTTTTAGTAGTTCCCTGTAGACTAAAATATGAAGAACAAGTAACACAAACTTTATTCCATTAGTAGAGTTTATAGACAACAAACTAACTATCTTAAACCACTTAGTGCTTAAAAAGTGTGAACTATGTTTTTTGAAAAGTTTACGGCGAAAAGCCATAAGCAGTGCTCGTCTCTTTAATGCAATCTCATTGACGAAGTTCTCCAGATTAAAAAAATCAAACATTGAAAAGCATTCAGTCACCTTTCCTCCAATACTACACACACAAACACGCTCCGTATCTTTGTATTTTTCATCCGATCATTTGTTATCAATTGAATGGTTTTTAAGTGACCGAGGCGTTTTAAAGGTTTAATTTCAATTCGTGAAAGCATGGGTTAAATGATCAAGAAGGGATTGTTTGGTCTAAATGGAATCGGGGGTCCAATTTTCCTGGACCTTGACTTAGCCATTCAAGAAAGGATCATGCTTCCTTGGGATGGGGGAAACCATCCCTCGAACTTCCTTTCCATGATTGGACGAGTGATATGAAATATATTTTATTAATAGAACCATTCCATGTGCACCTTGGATCTCAGAAGATTAACGTGATGGAATTCATTCATTCATTCATTCATTCATTAGGGGAATCCGTCTAAGATGATAAAACCCCGACTGTAATGTGTACATCTTTTTCTGGTCGTCAAATGTTTTATTGTTATTAGAGAATTTTGAGCAAGAACGTTGTTGTTTTGGCGTGCAATTTGATTGTTGTTTTGGCGTGCAATTTGTGGTTGAGAAGAAGAAAAAGAATTCTTGAATGAACCAAGCAAAATCAACAACCCGGAATGGATCAAAGGGCTTCCAATAGGGTTCAGGTTCTCCGTAAGGGGCGCCACTGGTAAGAGCGAATCAATGTCACATGACTAACAAGCAATAATGTCATGTGGAAACAATGTGTGAAATAAGAATAAACAAACTGGTATCACCATGATGCCAAATTTCAATAACTTTTGCCAGTTTTGTTTTCCCGATTGGCCTTGAAGCGCAATTTTTTTATTATTCAATCCTTGTTGTGCAAGGAGTTAATTTTTATTATTTTTATCATACGTATCGGTTTTGCCAGACAAAGTGGTCGTAAACTACTTGATGCCTGACCTGATGATATTTGGTTGTTGTTTCACTATTTGACTATAGCGACTCTATCGATGGTGGTGTAGAAGTCAAAGTAGTACCAGGCACTTGCAATTTGGTTAATTTAGGCGTTTCGAATTTGCCTCTTCTTCTCCACACTCCACACAGGAGATTGCAGTTTCAAAACCGAATGACGTGAATCGTTCATATCCATATCTTTTTAGTTTATAAGTATTTTGTTTCAATAGCAAGGCGACAAAGACCAAACGATGTGATAATGAGGTTGGCTGTATGCCCAGGTTAGGCATTATTAAATGATTGAATGGTGGTACAATGTATTCAACCAATCTTACTCAAAGTGGGGAAAAATCTCATCAACGTGCTTCAACAAAACTCTGAGCCATTGATCAAATGACAATGGGAACAAGGCGATAGTGTTCCATGAAAGGCGTTCTTTGAAAAATGGGAGTAGATCTTATTTCAGGAACATGCTTTATTATCACCAAGACCAAGTCGATTCGGAACTCAATGGGCACAATGAATATTGGCTTTCGTTCAAATAGAAAGATATCCATCCAGTTTGAAACGTTTCAATCGCAAGGGCATTGATGTATGTAAAATTGGTGAATCGTGGACCAAAAGGATACACACCAGCGTAGTAAAACATGTAGTTATTGTTCTGTTGGCAGAGCTAACAGAGACAACTGAGCCCACCTGCAATACGCACAAACGTCCTGAAGGTGTGATTGTGAGTTTGAGTTTCCCTGTTTAGGATCAGAACAATATTTGGATTTCCCCTTGAAAAAAGTAGGCTTTTATCATGTGTGTCCTACCGTTACGGTCCTCGTCAATGGGGGGGCGGGAGGGAGTTCTTGTTTGTTTGGCTATTTGGAGCATGACCAATAGGGTTCTGGTTTAACGGAAGAAAAATCATGGTTACTTTTTGAGGCAAACTAACGGGTTTTGGAGATCCCACGAGTAATGGTGGTTCTCATTCGCAACCTCTCGCGATTTTTTATTTGATCCCCATCAGTAGTGTCTACTATGTCTAATTCAGCCCAAGACTGCTCACGATACTTTGGCCAGGCGCCTTGGATTAGCAGGTTGGCGTGCTGGCCAGTCAATGCAGTCCAACCTGTCCGATACAAGAGACCAATCTTTTGACATCTCACTCGCCCCGATTTTTCATTTTTGAGGTCAAATTCTTTGAGGCAATGTGGAAGATAAGATTTTGGCTTGTACAAAACTGTGAGTGGGATTGATCTCCACGATTTGACCGAATCTTGTTATTTCACCCCAAAATCCCTCACTGAAAGAGCGGTCATTGATTGTGGAAACACTTTCAGTGTTCAGTGCAACGTATCTTGAGAAGAAGAATAGAGTATTATGGTAGCAATAAAAATAATGGTAATATGAATGATAGTGTAATAGAGTAAAAGTACTATTAACTGTTCAACACAGGAGTGTATACCACGGAGGCCTCAAAGGCATCCTTGCGAACTTTCACCTCAAGACGTCTTTATTTGATCCCATCACTAAGTGTTACGCTTGCTGTGTGAATTCAATGGACAGAATCTTACTCTAGAGCGAAATGGAAGTCAAATCATCGGTTTCTCCGCTCCCCAAAGATATGGGCAAACAAGAAAGCATGCATAGGTGGTACAGCTATTAGAAGTTTGAGCAAAGCATATGGTTATTCAGAATGACAGCTCTTAACCCACGGTGGTACCCAGAGAACTTACTCAGAGTTGCTAAACAGTCAAGGCTTCTACCAACGAGCGTTTTTCTTTCTTAAAGCAACCAAGGACCAACAACGTTTGTAAAAAGAAAAACAAATGCCTCTGTAAACGCATCTCAAAATAGTGTATTAATGCACGTAAATGCTGCGAGAAGAAAAAAATAAAAACGTAATTTATAGATGTTATAAGTATCCTTTGTTTCGACTTCAATTGAAATTCATCAAAATTCATCGACCAAAAGTTGCATTTTGCATCGAATTTGAGCACAACTGGTGCCCTGTTGGAAACACGTCTAGTTTTTATTTCTTAGCGTGGGGGGAAAAAGTGTTTTAGCTTCTCAAGTACAGCAGAATTAAAATTCAAGTGTGACCCATCAGTGGCAAAACTTTCGTTGTGTCTATTAAACCTTGTCTGAATCGGCTGAATCGTGTTATCTAGTTGCTAAAGTGGTTTGATTGCAGATCATAGTTCGTCCAGGGTGACTTCAACCGAATCTTATCAAAAATGGCCAATTCGGTAACTGATTGTGGATCTTGCGAAAAAGATTGACGATATAATCTAAGAACATTGTTTGCTATGGTTGTGAGGGTATCTTTCATCAAGCTCTGGAGTGCTTAGGAATACCAAAAGCAGCTCTACCTTACGCACTTTCTATGAAAATGTGGTTCTGCAAGAAATGTGAAACTCTCGGAAGTTCACGCCTGTCTTGACAAAGTAGAAGACATTATCAGGAATCAAGGAGAACGCATCACAAGATTACAGGATGCCTCAGATTCTGTAAAATTAGTTATAAATGAGCTACTTCTCAGAGAGGAGAAAAAAAAGAATATCATCATCAAAAGGCTACCAGAGGCCTCAGGATCCACCCCGAAGGACAGAAAAGATTCGGACTTGGCCCACATTCAAACGCTTTTTTTCCTCCATGAACATAGGTCCAACGGTTGACCACACACAATTTGTGTACCAGATTGGAAAAGCGGAGGGTGGAGCTGGTAGCAGAAGACCATGGATGCTCATTGTCCGAATGAGGGATGAAATCACACGAGAACGAATTCTCCAAAATAGCTACCTAATTTGAAGAAGTGCCGATTACACACATGTCTATATTGATCCAGACTTGACTAAAGCTCAGGTCGAAGATGATACTGATTTAAGAAATGAAGCAGCTAAGAGAATCAAGTCGGGAAACAATGAGTGGAAGGCAAAGGGAAGAAAAGGAAAAAGGTGCTTACTCCAGACGAAAAAGTAACGATGCGCATTTTAGACCTCAATGCCAGATCCCTCTTGAACAAATTGGGCGAACCACAAATAAGAGTATTGATTGAACAGCCAGACTTGGTGCTAATATCTAAGACTTGGATCCACCCAGACATAGATGGTCAAGAACTGCAAATTTTTGGCTACACACTCATTGATTGAGATGACAGAAAAGACAAGCCTCTAGGAAGAGGTGGTGGCCTCATCATCTACGCCAAGGGCAACCTAATAATCGAAGCAAAGTCAATCCATACAAACTTTAACCAAAAAGCCCTAGCTGCCTCCCTAGTCGCTCACCCAAATCAAAGGCTTCATCTCTTTCTGATCTATAAATCTTCTAACTCGACAGTTGATAACACCAAAGACTTGATGAACTTGCTCTTGAAAGTATCCAATAACTCTGCTTTGATTGGAGACTACAACTTTCCCAATGATCACTGGAATACCGTACCAGGTGGCGGTGGGTCTGCTGAATTTGTGGATGCTTCTCAGTCTTGTTTCTTTGAACAAATGGTCCAATTTCCAACACATAAGGCCGGAAATACGCTGGACCTTGTGCTAACGAACATTCCAGACAAAATCATTTTAGTCAAAGAAGGAGATCCCTTAGCAACAAGCGACCATTTGTCTATAAACATTGAGATCTCCTGACCAATGCTGGTGAAACGGAAGACGAAAGTGAGAGACTATGCCAAAGGCAATTGGAAGCAAATGGCGACCATATGTGACAATATCAAATGGGTTGAGGACCAGAAAGAAATGTAAAAAAACAGTGGGAGTTGTTGAATGATTTCATGATCAAGGCATATTACGTTGCGGACAAATCGTGCCCCCCAAAAGAACCAAATGGATGAATGACGAACTGCGAAGATGAGTAGAGAAAAAGAAGAGGCTCTATCAAGCAATGAAGTGCCACCCGTCCGACAAGTTAAATCAGTACCAACAATTACAAAAAAAGAGTGAAAGCAGCAAAACGAAAACAAAAGACCAGATATAAGTCAGACTTGGCCAAAAACTCTAAACATAATCCAAAAGAATTCTATCTATACCTTAGCTCCAAGGCTGCCCAACCATCTATAGGTCCGCTCATGAACCCCGTAGGCCTTAAAGCGAGCAACGACCAGGATATGACTGAACTCTTCAATAACATTTGGTGTTTCAAACATTCTCCAACGTCTCAGTTGAGACCAACTTCGAAACGTTGAGTTATTCTACTCCCAGGGTAATTGTAAACATACGAACTATTAAAAACGTGATTCAAGCACTTGACAGTGATTTCTCTTCCGGATGTCCGGATGGCATTAGTGCCAAGTTTCTTAAACAAATGAGTGCGTCACTATTAGTCCCACTAAAACTTCTATTTCAGAAAAGTCTGGACGCCTACCAAGTGCCTAAAAGTTGGAAGAAAGCAAACGTTTCGCCCATACACAAGTCAGGCCCTAAAATTGACCTAGGAACTTGCGCCCAATATCAATAACGAGCTCCATAGGAAAGCTTCTTGAAAGCATTCTTCAAGAACATGTTTACAATCACCTTTTGCTAGAAAAAAAAATTACCCGACTGTCAACATGGATTCTTGCCGGGACGAAGGTGCACAACCAACCTAATCCAGTTCTTCAACCGTGTCACAGAGACAGTGGGCAAACAAAACCCCGTAGATGTGGTGTATTTTGATTTTGAAAAGGCCTTCAATATTGTCCCTCATCAATTACTCATAAAAAAGTTGGAGTTTCTGGACTTCCCCAGTGGGTAACAAGCGGAGTGGTCCAAGGTAACGTCTTGGGTCCTCTCCTATTCTTAGCCTACATTGCAGATCTTCCAGAATGTGTTCAAAAGCTCACATTCATCGCCACGTTTGCTGATGACACAAAGATAGGCCAAGCAATAAAATGTGATTCAGGCAAATGGGCGCCACAGGAAGATCTTGACAGGATGGAGGCGTGGGCGAGAAAACAAATCAATTGAAATTCAACGTCATCAAATGCCAAGTCATGCACTTTGGTCACAGACACCCCAAACATGCGTACAAGATCGGGAAAACCAAAATCGAAAGTGTATTGATGCATAGAGATCTCGGCATTTTCTGAGATCTCGAAATTGCTACTCGAAGCCAATCTGGCAATACCCAATTCAAGATTTAACGTTCGGAGGAATTTTTTTACAATTCATGTATGGAACAGTCAAACTCTCAACTCCTTCAAATCCTGGTTTGATCACTACTATTAGCCAATACTCACAAACCTAACCACTTCTTTTTCATATATATCTTCCAAATAACCATTTGGCTCCTGAAGATTAAATAAACCTTATAAAGCCTTATAAAAAAACATGATCCGAACATAGCCATTGCCAAGATGCCTTTCTTTATATAAAAGTTGATTCTTTTGTATTATTCCTTTTGTGCATTTGAGCAAAGATTTAATCAGACAATACAACCACCGTGTCCCACATCCGAATATATGAAGAATGCACTTCGAGCAATTCAAATGCTCTTCAATGTCGTTGATGAGACACTTGAGAGAATTTCACAAAATTAAGGACTAAGGCAACCATCAACTTACTTATTGTCATGTAATTGCATTTGAACTTAAGATTGCAATTGCTTTTCCGAGCATTTACAGACACAATTACTGTGCGATCAAATGTAATACATTGTGATTCTGATTTATTACATTCTAGCACATGTGAATGAAATGTGCAACTACAGATTTCAATTACATTTTCATGTTTTATCCATCGCATATCGTCAACTACCAGCTCCTTAAAAGCTTTTTGGTGTTTTGTTACCAAGTCAGATGGCAGCTCTCTGACTCTCACGTTGGGCCTGCCTTTTGATGATGGGTGTTCTAATGAAGAGATATTTCCGCCCCGCTATCACAGCCATCATTCATTCTTGCCTCATCCTTCCATGGAGAATGCCCCTAGGTTCGCCCATTGAAGTTGCTACAACGACAACTCGTGTGATAATTTAAGGATACTATAGCAAGGAAAAGCCACGTTTTTGTGATCGCCAAACCTTTCCCTGCCAAGTTAGGCCTAAACTCTTAGTGCTGATATTTTAGATTGTTCATTAATGGCATAATTATTGTACAAAATATGCGACTAAGTTCTAAACTGGGTAGTTCTTTTCCTCACGATTTCCAATGAATCAAGGCAGTTTTGATTTTGGTGCAATCTCTTTGAATGAATTGCCTTGGGCTCCTTTCCTGTCGAACAAAGCTAAAAAGAGAGGATGTCCGTTTCATTCATGATTTCTACCTTGGCATAATGATAATATTGTGACAACTTAGTTGACAAGGAATACAGACAGACAGTCACTTCCTATCGTAAATGACTACCTCGGGAATGAAGATCTGAACTGAAGACTTAGAAACCAAAAATGAATTTATAAATCATAGAGGGCACAAGCTTGGGCGATGTTTGAAGCAATATCAAGGTCCAGCCGTTAGTTTTTAACTTATGGTATTTAGTACCTACAACTTGTCCAATATATGGTTGATCAAATCGTTGAAATCCTCGACAAGAACACAACAAATGGCTCAATTTGGCCGGTAAAAATGAAGACCTTAGAAACCCACCAAGGATTGATTCATTGTCATAATTTCCAATCTTTTCCAGACTCGGTCTAATTAAAAGCACCAACATCTCTCCGAGAAATCTTCGCCACTCTCATCCACTTATAGAGGGCGAGTCATGATGCTCGAGGAGTATTCGAAGCATTGGGTGGCCTTGATCGATAAAGGCTCAATATCTCATCGGGCCAATGGCCTCTTCTCCTCTGATGACCGAAAGGAAGACAACATCCCCTCTACAGTGCCTCCCTATGAGACTGTGACGAGTAGTGCTGCATCCCCCTCGTTGGATGACTTGTCCAGTAACGAGAGCCTGGTGGCAGTGGCCTCGCCATCATCGTTCCAAAGTTTGTTCGACAGCTCAGTGAACTTCTCGTCGCGAAGGCAGAACGACTTCTCGATGTTTAACAACGCTCAAGAGGCCAAGCCTCATTACGAGATCATCTTCAATGGAGGCGAACAGGCTGTTCTGCTGAGCGTCTACGGCATCATCCTCGTCCTGGGATTGGTGTCAAATGCAGCCATCATTTGGGTCGTTCTCGGTGAGTGCATTAGTGGGTGAATGGCCAGTACGTAGATTTGACGCTACGTTACCCTAAGACACGGACTTCTAGAGATATGAACTGCGAACGGAAGGAAAAATTTCGCATCTCCTAAACCGTTCATCTTTTTCCAAATAAGTAATTCCATAAGTACAACCACAAGATCTTGTTGAATAGATGAACTTGACCAAATTTGAGCACGAACCTATGCTTAGGGAACTCAGGAGGTATGGTCAAAGTTATGTAGTAAACAATTCATAAAAATCGAATTTTCGGCCTGTTCTTGGACAGCTATATAAGCTTTTGATAACATAACCTTGAAACGAGCCAATTGGCAAGTAAATGAAATGAAAATGACCGACATTTAAGTGAAGAGATCTATTTTTCTTATCTTATTACTTTAATTCGAAAAGTGGCTCAGACTTGCTTTGACCAAGAGCAAGCCATTTGGCGGAAAGCTCTTTCGCGGTCCATATTTCTTGAAGTCCGTGGCTAAGACCACAAAGACTATGACGATGATAACACAAACAACAGTCTAGACCACGTGGACCCTAGAACCAATAACTAGCATCCCAAAATGGCTCACGTGAAAGCATTGCATTTAGCCAAGTGGTTGTTGAGGGCTTAACTCATACATAGTAGGTGGCTGTCCGAGTCAATGGAAAAGCTTGACTCGCAGAAACTTCAGAAAGACTTTGGGATCGAAAGTAGGAAACCGATCACTCGATCGCTGATGAAGAAGGTCCAAGGAAGTCGTTGTTAATCCAAAGCTCCATCCCCATACCCTCGTGCTCCTTTTTGCCCAAAGGAGGCAAGTTCCCATCATCCACTCACTAACCTCGCATGTTCCTCTTTCCTCTTTGTAGTGGTAGGGAAGCGTTTGACGATTGTTCGGAGGCCGTGGGTGTGAGCTCTTTTTTCACGCCCGCCTATCTGATGCCTTACAATGATGAACCTGCTTAGAGGAGAACGTAAAGCTTCTGAGCGATGAGTCTTTGAGGCTCGAAAATTCTCCTTTTGTGATCGCTCCTCTTGGTCGTCGAGCATTTATTCCATGAAAGGAACGAACCTGAGCCCAGTTCTTCAATGCCAAGGACTGAATCTGAGATCGAGAAAAGGTCGTACTATGCCACATAAGTTAGGTCTTTTCTCAGTCTACGATCCACGCCTTGGCTTTAAAAAACTGGTCTCTGGTCTCTCTCTCTCGCTCTTTCCTTTCCTTTTCTCTCTCTCTCTCTCTCTCTTTTTCTGGGCTCATTGATGAAGCTCAAAGGCCGTAGCACCTGCACATGTATGTAGAGAGTGTGGTATAGAATGGCTCAATTTCGTTGTCGTCCTTCCGACAAAGAAACACTCGTCCATCCAAGCTAGGCCGTGTGTTTTCGACCATCAAGAGGATCAAGAATAGATTATGAATTACAATACTCACTTGATAAGACTTTTTTTGGAAGCACAAACGAAGACTTTCAAAAATGGCCGACTCAACATCGTCGGACGTTCAGGCTTGGCAGAATGTCTTTATAGGTGCCTTACATGTACCGTTCCGTATTCGGAATCAGATTTCTGTTTTTTAGTAGAAATATAGCTGTGAATTGGGGCGGAAAATAAAATATCTTGAGGAGAGTCGAATCAAGTATCTCTTTCCTGAGTTTGATCGGTTGAAATGGGGCATAATGCGGCTTGGCTTTACTTTGGCCCATTCGATTTGAATGTGTTGAGGGTGGTGAGAGCAGAAAAGCCACTGACGTCAGATCATCTTGGGTTCTAGATTCGCTCGGTTTTGCCCTCTTTTTTTCCTTTTCCTTCTATCCATTCTGGTGGCTGTGGCCCACCCAAAGAAAAGATCCATGAAGTGGCAGAGTCAGCCATTTGTCAATGCCCACGCTCACCTTACCTCCACTTTGTTAGGCTCCCCAATACATATCATGCCTAGGGACTTGGAACTCGGGGGCCCACCCACCCATCATTGCGGTTCCCCTCTCGCCCACTCAGAAAAATCCAGGATCGACTCAGATTTTTGTTGACCTGGCGACCACGGTGGTGTCAGCACATCCATCCATACGTACATACATACTAAGTTCGTAGTATATCAAGCAAGCTCAGCTCAGTCCTCGTCAAGGTTGGCGATGATCACAAGCACTGACCGTGCTAATCACCTCCCTTTGGGCGGCTTGAAGTGTGAGGCATTGGGGCAACTGGTTGCAAGAGCTGCGTAATTTGAGTCCTTAATCAAGCTCAGCCTTCAAAGCTGATGATGATGACGAGGATGAAAAGGAAAAGAAGGCTGTAGATTTTCGGTTTGCCTTCGCGAACATAAATTATTCAAATCAAAGTCATGCTTAGTTTGCCATTTCTCTGAGAGATTAGTTAACACTCGAGTGTGAGAGGCACCAAGAACCTCCACGAATCAATTGAAAACCAATCCATATCATATGGTGCTAATATTTTTATCAAGGTGAATAATATCAGACTTATCTTAGGCATTGGGATTGGAATCTATGAACACTTAGTTTTGGATCCTCCACCCAATCTAATGAGACAACGGAACTTTTCAAAGAGTGTCATTTGGTACATCGTAAAATGCCCAGTTAACGATTGATGGTCACTATAAGCATATTTGCCGGCTCAACCTGGGCTTCCATCCAATAGATGCGACTCGTTTAGTCCTCCTTGTGGGCACACCAACAAACCCTAGAAGAGTCTCATGGGTGACAACACATTAAGACTTGATTCGTATCGTCGATTCTGTGGAAAGATTAAGCGTACGTCACAAAATCAAAAGTTCAGCAATTATCATTGTTGAAAAAGACAGCACTGAACCAATCTAGTCATTTTTCATTGAGCTATCTATCATCAGGCCTTGTAAAGAAAATTGAAAACATTTGTGGTAATCTTAAGCTTTTAAGAAACAGCCAAATTCGCAGAGAAACGATATCCGAACACCTCCTGAGGATGGTGATGCTAAAATTTGCAACTGGTGACATTGTGCAAAGACGGAGACCATGTGGTTAATTCTGGAAAACCATGGAATAAAAATATTCCTAAATCTTAAACCAATTCTGTTGTTGGGGTGCCAAGGCAAGCCACAAATAACATGCAGTACAAGGGACATGTAACAAAATAAGCCGAAAGTTTTTTGACCCCATTTTACTAAAATGACCTTAATTTTGTACTATTTCAGATAATATCTCAATATTTCGCCTTACTTTTCCGTAAAAGTCTTATGTATTGGACATTTTCCTAAAAGAAGTGTTAACAATCACAAACTTGCCGGAATAATATCAATCTTTTTTTTTTAAGTTGACCTCGAAAAAAATTAAAACCTGGAGCAGCTTTTTAACTTGTTGGCCTTTTTTGATGGCAAAAACATTATTGAGCTAAATTTCCGATTTTCCCTCTTTTTAGCCCTTTTCAATTTTTCGACTCTTTTTCGACTTTTTTTCTCACTACTTTTCACATTTTAGGACTTTTTTGCCCTTGTACTGTTATTTGGGTCCTTACCTGCTTCCTTATCAACTTGTTGTTTCTTGTATGGGATCTTTATATTTTTTTCTGTGCAGCATGATCAGATAAAGGAACAAATCCTCTGCCAGAACTTTTTTGGCTTGAGTTTTCACTGACTTTACTAACCGTTGTAAAGAATATAAACCCCGACATGATCAAAATGAAAGATTATGATTTGTCTGGCGGTTGTCACTTAAACTCTGTACAATACTTGGTCTACCAACGAAACGAGTATGTCAAATTCAATTATCTTTTTCGGTTTGGGAAAGTCTGCACAAAAAACGAGAGCTTGCAGTTGAGCTACATCTGCCGTCATGGGTTTAATCCGACTCAAAATCATTTGGTGAACAAGAGCACCCTCACCACCAAAACAGCAAGAGAGTCCATTGTTTACCATGACACCTGTATCAATTGGAGACGTATCCTAATATCGAACATTGCATGAAATAATGTTAATTTCTTGTGAACTAAATGGATTTTGAACTAGTAAATACAGTTAGGTGCTTAGATATTCTAACGGATGAAAATGCGACAAAGACTCTAAAATGCGTGAAAACGACCTTTCTCCCATTATAACAATTCTTTTTGCATTATTACAACTTGTTATTGCATATTTACAGCTTTTTGTAACTAACTCACTACTTGTCAAAAAAATTCTCGTAGTACCAAGATTTGTTAACAAACATACATACGATGTACGTATTGCAGAAGCATCAAGAACAATATCGCAGGACTTACTGGTCTATTGAGGGTTCTCATCATGATTACCGAAAATGTGCAGCAATCAGAAGAAAAATACATATTTTGTCATGCAGGGTGCAGAACATTATTTCCGCTTGTATTTTTTCCCAAGGTAACGTCGAAAAATAGAATTGAATTCGTACCGGTCAATGTATCTTCTTAATTCACTCACTTGTTCCGAATGTGGATAAAACTCAGAAGCAAGGCCGCAAGCTGGGGGTTCGAATTTCAAAAACATGCCCAGCCCCTGGAGTTTGATGTCAAAACACTGAAGAATAGTTTAGACAACCTTCGAAGGCCATGCGACTGCTTTCCTCTCAACTAACTTTCCGTCTCCTGGTGCTGTCGAATTTATTGAAAGGCTCAAATGTAGTCGTCTCACATTTCACTATCTTCATTTTAAAAGTAACATTTCGCAACTTGGTGACTGGCTTACGGAGAAAGGAAAACAATCTTTTTGTCGGGTGCTCAGTCCCATCGGAAGTCCAAGTTGGCAATTGGTCAGACAGATCTCATGGAGAGCCCTCTCAGGTCCTCTTGGCCTTGAGAGCAACACGCTAGGACTTGAAATGATTGCTTTTCAACCTTGACAAGAAAACATTGGTTGGGATCCAGTGTGCATCACGGCCACCCCTTTGGCTTCCAAAAGTGAGATCCCATCAAGGCTTGGCGGGTACTTGAAGGCTGGGTAGTTTTGATCTCTCACACACAACCAGGCACGTGCACACTTAAACCATGTGCAGGTCTATAAACCACCCAATCCATTCATTCGTCGTTGAAACAACAACTGAGCAACTGACCACAAGAGCAAAAAAGCCACGAAGAAATCGGAAACGGGAAATGCATCCATTGACCAGTCATTGACCGACCAACCAACCTAGCAACCGAAATATCCGCTCAAACTCATTGCACTACACGAGGCGAAGACAAAAAACGAGACAAAGAAGACATTCAGGCCCGATAACAGCACCAAAGGTTTCATGATTAAAACAAGCCTTTAAGGGAGAGCCTTTTGGCCGACATTTTCATCTGAAAACAAACGAAGGGACTTTCCATTTTGAGAGGAGAAATCGCACCCTTAATCAACCCCTGGGCACGCCCATATCTCGCCCAGGCCAAGCCCAGCTTGTACTTATATGCCATGGCTGGCTTCGACGTTTTTATTACGTTATTTTCGCTTGACATAGGTCATGTTGTTGAATTTATTAAGCTCATTCGGCAAGGGAACGCGGATTAGATTCCTGTAATAAAAAAATATTTTTTCCCCAAATCCAAAAGGTTGCTGCGTGATTTTAAGTTTGTAGATTGTAATACGAACGAAAGCAGATTGCCATTCAATGTGGATTAGAAGAATGTGCTTTTTAAATTATAAAGGCAATTGAAGAAAAATGATGGACCAGAATGGATGCCATTTCGTGTTTCCATGATTAGCTTTTGACCAACCATGGGCAGATTTTGATGCAAGGGTTGAGTACAAGTGTAATAAATTGTGATTCTATTTAACGTATTGTGGATGTTTTTCCTCTGCTACTTGCCTGGTGCAGATATGGCAACACATTTCCGACTGTACCCGCACTCGTAGGACCGGGTCAACAGTTCAGCCATTTCTAAGCTTGCAACATAACGCCACGGATCTGAACTACGTATTACTTGCATCTACGCAAGTTTCTTCGAATAAAGGGCAAAGACGTAATAAGTTTAGATACCTAAAAATTGGCAAAACCGGAGCACAGTTAATTTACCCATTACTTTGAAAGCTTGAAAATAACCGAAATAAGGGTTAACCTAAAGTAGGATCTTGATCTGTTGACCCTTTTGATTTAGTAATCCTATCTTTTGTTGGTTTTGGGGTACACGAAGAAAACGCCAGTCAAACGCATATTTGGTTCTGGAAATCCATTGATTGCTGCAATATAAGTACATAAATTATAAAATATCTGCAAAATAATCGTTCAAAAAGAATTTCACGGTACACAATAAAATAGTAGTATTAACGGAAGTTGTGTAATCGAAACTGAAATTTGATAAATCTTCCAAACCTGCTTAATCAAAGCATTGAATCATGTTAATATAACCTAAGCTAAAACAATATGACTCAAAACAAAAGGAGACCTTAAAGGTACCAAGTACTTGATGCCATGATGCTTTTAGATTTACTCGCCTTGTATAATTGCCTCAAGGAAATTTCAATGCTCTTAATGTTCAATTTTAGGCCTGTCACAACGAATTTATGCACATTCTAGTAACAGATGAAACAATTATAGAGAAGCAAATTTACTCAGAATGTTTTTGTAGTTTTCCAAACTTTACAATAAATTCCACAGATAGTTGTGTGACAAACCAGTTGCATTCCGAAGACTTCATATATATTTTAGTCTTTCTTAGTAATACTTTTGACTATTAGATTGCCAGCGTTAATGTTTAGAAAGATTCTAAATAGACAAATCTTATGGTTTATGGAAGTCTTGGGGAGCTGCTGCTTTTGAACATCATGAACAATTAACATTTAAACCCCATGAAATACATACAAATCCCAAAAAGGAACACATTCAAACAAATAGATTAATTCAAACATCTTACTGTCGAAAACTTGTTAGATATTTCAGTTGTCTTTGATATGTGCCTACCTTTGTTTCCAAAATAGGAGGGTGCCAATTGTTTAAACGAGTAAGTAAACATATTTTTCAAGTACATGGCTAAGTTGAGGAACCAATTAATAGATCAATTGATTGATTAACAAGAATGTGCCCATGCCTTGGCGGAAATGAATTTAAAGACGTTTGGATTAGCTATAAATTAAAATTCAGAGGAAGTTGATTACAATTACTTTGACACGTGAATGCGTAGTTGTGATCTCAATAACAATCTCACCACAGGTCGCTCACCGAGATCGTTCTCTAAAATAGCGAACAATCCACTTTTAGAGAATGAACTTTTGCAGGGCGGTTCAAGCTAGATTGAGGAGCCGGTTGGTGGTGGTTAAATGCAAACTCATGCAAATGCCAATGACGAAGGTGTTTTCTGGTGCTTACACAGCAATGGTTGGTGCAAATCCTGAGAGGCGACCATCCCACTGCTAATCTCCAATTAACTATGGTTTGGAGGGGCTAGGACGCACATTCAAAGACCTAAGAGATTGTTGGTACATAAGATCCAAATCCCACCAGGATTTGCCAATACAAACGGAGGCAATCGTGGTCTCATTTCATCAGATAAACAATTTATTGCTCCAACGTCGTCCTGGGAAACATCCCATGAGAACATAAGGCATGCGAACTGTAAACGAAGTCAAGGACCCGCTTTGGGCGGCGATCGTCCAAGAGGATCAGTACGATGTCCTTCACTCTTATGATGCATGAAGTCTGACTGCCACTTGCATACAGAACATACACTAATGAGCTCCAACGTCTAGGCGTATTTGGACGAGATCCAAATTCTCACGAGATATGAAAGAAATCTTTGACGAGCCCAAATGATGAGATACTCGATGCTACGTACTGCATAAAAAATGGACAGGGTCTTATCAGGCTCCTCATGCGTTACACCCTTTGAAATAATTTCAAAGCATCCATTAATGGTATATATCTTCAAACAAGTCATCTTTCGTCGTCACTTGGTATGTTCTAGCTCAACCACTATTATCTGTAACTAAGTGGTTAGAGCGGTGGCTAATATATATTTTTTATCTTTCAAAGCGTGCCGATTTTGCAATTTTTTTTTGATGGGTTTGGAATCGATTTGGGTTGCTTTTGCCAGATTAGATCGCATGTTTTCGTATATGATTAAGGAGACCAAATAGCAGCAAGATGGGTGATTTATTGGAGAGCTGAGTAAGCTGTCTATTTTTAATGAAGATAAACTGTCTGGCTAAATAATTAGAAAAATTGATGCAAAGCGTACATGTTTCATATTCAAAACTCAAATAGGTCGATAGAATGATATCTGACTGTGAAGGTATCATTGAAAATCATTATTCGGTTCCCACGACAATGTCATACGTTGTGTTCATAATACTTCGAGACTACTAACGATTGGTTTCATTCAGATACTCCATGGTACATGTAGGTGTGAGTAAAGAAGTACGTAAGGAATTCATTACGCAACTCCTCCCTTTTGTACCTGATCGTGCATCTGACCTTAAACGCTGGACGCCCGGAAGATGGGCGGGGACACTAAAAGTTTGAGGATCAACATTTTACGATTATACAAAATGCATTGCGTTCTAATTCAAAGCGAATAATAGCACCATGTCGTGATGGCTACGTATTGCAAAGTTTGCCCAATTGAAGGATATGGTCAAATGTTATGCCCTCTCAAAGTTCAATACATAACACAACACAGAATGAATGAGCTGGCTCATCTATTTTCCGTTGATCTATGAAGTTATTTAACTTTGAGTAGGCACAAGAGTTGAATACGTAGTCATAGCGACCTGGGGTCAGCTTTACTTGAAGAAGAATGCAAAACATGAACAAATATGGGAAATTTAAATTTCGTCCTGTGTGTCCACGTCCATATTCCAGCCGTTCATGATCTGACCCAAGCAATGCTTAAATGCAATACATTTTGTAGGCTTTTGGGGGCGCTATAGCATCTGGAGTGCTTGAGTGCCCAGTAAATCTAATTTCCCTCATTGAAAACCGCTCTCCCTTGGGGTAATGGGATCGTTTGACTGCCAAATGACCGCCTCATGTATCCTTTCATTACATTTTCTTGCACCATGAGGCGCCACGCAAAGTATCGTTCTGTGTTGCATTTATTTGTAACAGAATCTGATGACTGCCTCGCTTAGGATGTTCATTGAACCTTCAACAAAATAGCCGCTTGAAAAAAACCATTCGCATTTTGCAACACAAAATCCATTACCTAAGCCATTCCAATCTCATCTTAGCCTTGGGTGTTGGCGGGGGATGGTTGATACTGATATCGTCCAGAAAAATAATGAAGACTCGACAAAGCTTTGGTTCTTGTATTTTTTCGATGAGATTCATCAACGCAATGGGTTTCTAAATTGCTATTTATTATCATGTTCCATGTAGTGGTCCTATGTTGGTTCAACCACAAGAAAAGGTGTGCCGTTTGGCGGGGCGAGACGTTTCTCGAGTCGTCAATCCTCTTCCATTAGTCATGGATGGATATCTAGATCTACATATATACCCTACTTAAGCGGAGTCAGACGACCCCCTGCTAAGCTGGCTAAACATCATTGTAGCTTGTATAGTCTCTCGCGAATTGCTCACTCACTAACTAAGTTCATTGCTCTGGTTAGCCAACCAAGTGATCGGTCGTTCGACATAGAATTAAGTTTAGATTTCCATGCATTAGGTTAGGGCCCCTAATTGAGGACGCATGTTGTCGTCTACATGGCACATTACATAGGATGTTCGTGCCAATTGCGATATCAACACCTTTCAGGGTTTTTCGTCGACATCGTTTGGGACATTATCATTTAATGGTCCAAACAAGTCAAAAAAAAAAACTGAAACGTGTGTTGCAGACCTTAGTCTTTGAATGTAGGGTTGATCTGGAACGCTATCTAAAAATTGGTCCAAGTCTGACTTGAAAGATGCAACCGGATCAAAAAGGCCTACGTATTTCCTACGAATATTAGAGGGAAGCAAATTAAACAATGAAGGAGCTCGAGAAAGAAGAGAAGTGGACTTCATTGTTCGAACTAATCTGGATTCTCGAATGCCTAAAGGTGCTCTCAAAACAGACATGAATCCTCCACGGTCACTGCAATTAAATCGGTTTGGGTTCATTGCTAAGGATATATCACGTTCAATCGAGCCTTAGCTGATACTTGTCAAGGCATGTGTCTCCTTTCAGGAGAACCTGTCCATCATAACGGGAAGACGTTTTTTTTGGAAAGCGAAACATCCCAAGTTTGCAAGTACTCTTATCAAAATTTGAATACATCTCTTTCTCTCTTCTTTGTTGATCTTGATTTGAAAAAAGCCTCAGATTTGTTTGTTTCCAAAACTATTCCTCACTGACTGCTTCTGAAAGTAGACCCATGGGTAAGGTTAGATTAAGAATCGTGAAAACGTGGATTTGTCCAAAACCGGCCAAAATAGGAGAGTACTTGCTGGAGTTCTGCCAGATAAAACCAAATCATTTTTCCGCGGCTCGCTCTTGAAAATTCGCCCAATCTGTCTCGTCAATGTGAGTGCCCAAAGTGATGTTGGCAAAAGTGGGACTAAAATTTGAAAGTACAATATCCTCGCTCAAGGTCAATACTGTAGGGAACGCTTGAGTGTCTTCCATCTGACATTTAGAATATAACGGTATTCCGACAAATTTTCAAAGGCTCTTGATTATGTCTCGACTTTTTCCAGTCTCAAGATTTGAGAGATTTTTGGGACTCCCATGATCTGAGAGTTATTATTCTCTAACGAGTTCTGGGAACGAAATTTGAATTCATGTTCCACAGAATCAATCGTTTGATGCAAAGAGTTCAGAACTTGAAGATTTCGTGGAAGATTGGCCTCGAGCAAAATCCATCGACAATTGAGTCGAGTGGATGATTTTATAACTTCCATTATCTATTACCTTATTAGCTTAATACTTTTACATGCTTCTCATAATTCACTTGTTTTCTTATCTGGCCTTCGTTTCAGCTCGGAAGCAGAATCAGAGCCCTCGGAATATGTACATCGTGAATCTGGCCATCTCCGGGATCGTGATGACGATCTTTTGCATCCCGCCCACTCTCCTTCAAATCCTCTATGGAGGCTGGTGGCATATGGGAGTGATTGCTTGCAAACTTGTGCCGGTCATTCAAGGTAAAAATAACCCCTCATTCACCTTCGATCGTAGTAGACATTCGATTCCCTATTGTGCGGTATATTGTACCACGGACTTCTAGAAGAATGGACTAGGAACGAGCTTCCCGCTAAATCGGCTTGCTCTTGATAATAGCAACTTTGAGCCACCCTAGGAATTAAATCATTAAAATGAGAAACGTAGATCTCTTCAATTAAAGATTAATCATTTTTAAATCATTTACTTCTAAAGTGGCTCGTTTCAAGGTTTTGTTGTCAGAAGCTTATGCAGCTGACCAAGAGCAGGCCAAAAACTCCAACTTTATGTAGTATTTACAACATAACTTTGGACATTTGTCCTGAGTTTCCTAAGCGTAGGTTTGGGCTCAAAATTGGCCAAGTACAATTATTCAACCAGATCATGTGGTCGTAAAAAGTGCTTTTTTGGAACAAGATGAACGGTTTAGGAGGTGCCAAATTTTGGCTTGTGTTCCCAGTCCACATCTCTAGAAGTCTGTGAAAGTACATAAACACAAATCGGCTACTTTTATCTGGGCTCCTCGGGCCTCCATTTGAGCCAGTTATTTAAGTACTACTTGATGTGCTCTCGCCAATCCAGGCTTATTCTGGCCTTTTTTGCTGGAAAATGCAAGATTTGTTTGAGAGGAGGCCAACCGCAAAGACCATTGGATTGGCGGCCTTGATGCAAAAACCAACAGAAAACCTGTCAAACACACTCCATTGTTTTGTCGTGTCTTGGCTTGTCTAAAACGGGAACTCCGGTTCATCTTTGGATTTGAAGAATACCTTTCCCCATGGAAATTCCCCATGAATGCCTTATTCAAAAGAGCCTTTGATATATGATGAAGGCTGACCACATTCGAATTCATTAGTGTTCACATGTTGTCGCTCCTTGAGTCACGCTTGAAAAATCCAGATATCCAGGCTGTGCACGGTACTTGTGAGTATTTTGGAGGGGTTGATGAATGGCCTTTTTTCCTACATTCCCCAGAGTCAGGCTTACATACGCACAAGAAGCAAGCACGGTATTATGGATGGAGATCGAAGCTAGCTAGCCTTCTTCAACTGAGAATATATTTGTTATCTGGCCAAGACCAAAATCCGGCCTTTTTTGGTGCGTTCGCTTCAATCTCGTCCTAAAAGTCGAATGTTTGAGGCACTTGTAAATGATGTGTCTAAAAACAAGACGAGCAAGGTTACCTTTTGAAGGAATAAGGTCTTTTTCCCCTGCCAGGAGTAGTCTCTGTAGGATTTAGCCATCAATTATACACACCGACTGCTTGCCTTGGCGAACTAGCTCACAACAATGTTTTCGTATGGCTTTGACGTGCGTGATCCGAGCCATCCAGAAACTTTTCTCTTTTCTCTTGACCTGGTTTACCTATGTCCTAAGTTGACGTTTCTGAGCATCTTACTCAATTCATTTATGGCTTGAAGCAGAAAAAAACCCCGAGGGTCTGCTATTCTCATTGCCCACTTGTTATCGGACACAATTTGAAGAAGGCACACAAGAGTTCATGCTCAAATTAATTGGCCGCTCTCGATGAGACGATCGATCAATGTACTCGTAACATGTAAGATAGTCGAATGACACTACGACTGATATGTTCTCCGTTCGAAGACTGGATTGCCAAGTCTTTTGATCTCACGAATGTAAATAAGAATACATAACTGGTACGTCTACAGTCTCGCCTTATCGTGATGTCAGTATGGATGATCCCCAAACTACGTACGTATGCAGATCGATCCCAGTTGTGACCCAACGATGTTGTGTTTATACTGAAATCCCGTGAAACTAAAACTCACCACGATCGGGATGAGATATCCGCCTTTTCCCAATTCTCATCTCGATTTGGGTATCGCTTTTAGAACCCATTTCGTTATTACTTGAAGAACATCCGTCGAGCTACAGGCGTTGCTCATCGCTCACTTAAATTGGAGCCATCTGGATAGAACTAACGAACCAACGAAGACATCCTTCATTTTTTGTGCATTGTCTTAGAGTGTCAAGGCTGTCATTACATTTATTTGCATTGAGCAAAACAAGAAGAAGAAAAAACAGAAATTATGCATCTTGGACTTTCTTTTGATCCACTATGAATTGCTTGGCAATCCATGCATGCATGCAACCATAATTTGTGCAAAGCTTCGTGACGAAAAACTGTGACACGCCCATTTTGCTCCTGAACCACTTTCCGAGGCCACTCTTTTTCTCTTCAAAATTAGACGCTGTACCACATTGGATTTGGGTCCATGGCACATTGACAAGAGACATTGTGGATTGCCGCCAATCCATGACTGAAGCTAGCAGTTACACGAAGCCATCCTTTTCAGTTTAAGTACTCTGGATGTTTGCTGGCTTGCTTGCTTGGCGTCCAATCGAATGGTCAGCTATTGTTGTGTTGTTGACCCTCTTCGCTTGCTGTCATGCTCATGGATGTGATGGATGGATCACCAGTCCATTGATTGAACGTAAATGATCCTTGTCACCATTGTCGAGTCGTCTCAGGCTCTTTCCGGGATTGTTACTGCGTTTGGACATTGGGTTGGGGCCGTGGGATTCAAAGGAAAGGTTTGTTTGGCCTTGGCACTTCCGACGAATGAATGAAGATCCTTTGGCCCTTCCCCTCAATTGTGACTTATCATTGGATAAGGGAGAAGCGTCTCTCTCAAATAGCTTACCCACCCAGCCAGATGAGACCTTCTTATTCAACTGAACATATTTTGGGAGTTTGGCAGCAAAGTGTAAGGCTATTGCCTATTCGCTTCTCTGACATTGGCTGGTTTCAACGAAAGCAATCACTAGACATCGAAAAGGAAAGCTGGCTTTTGGGCGATTTTTTTCGTAAAGGTTAAAAAATGCGAAATATTGAGAACACTTTAATAAAAGTTATGAAAATGCGTGAAAAACGTATGAAAATGCAAAAGCAAATTGTAATGCAGACATGCTGGAGCCATTGAAACCTCTTTGTGTCTTTTCTTTTTCAAGAGATTTAGATGAGAGGCCTTCCCTCTCTCCTCGGTTCAATGACGAATAACTCTTCCTCGACATCTGGATCAGTGGTCCTCGTTAGAATGAAATTACGTAGTTCTTCGGGTTAGTGCCCGTATTCTGGAAAGGCTTGAAATTAAGGCCAAGCTCAGATCAATCCCATGTTGGAACAAGCTAATTGGGGCATGGATCGAAAACCAATATTCGTCTTATTGGTGACAAGCAAATTATTAGAACTCAAGATCTAACTAGCTAATGACTAAGAAGAAATCGGAGAGCACAGTAATGCAACGACATCAAATGGGTGATGAAAGTATGAAAGAGAAAAAAAACTGGTCGAATCACATCGCACACGGAATAAATTCCTAATGGTGGACTTTGGTTACGTAGACAACTTTTCTTTGAAGATTTCATAACTAGGTGCCAAAGTCAAAGAAGTGGAAATGCTCCCACGCAATAAACTTGCTGTAAGAAAGTGAAGACACTCCACCAACGTGATTCATGAAATTTATCAAAATGGTTGTAACTGCTACTTTGAACATGAGCTCCTGGAATGTGAACGAGGCAGTCTAGGTTCAGAATTGACAAATCTGGTTCAAGCCAATGCTGTGCACGGTTCTTCAAATGAGACGAGGCTAAAGTTACGCCACCTTCGCAATGGAAATCTCAGCTCAGTCAAAGAAATGGGTCAAAAGTTATACCTCTTGAAGCCTCCTCCATAGTCCAGCAAAGAATGAATGAGCTAGCCCTTCTCCAGTAAATACCAGAGAAGTGCCAACTTATTCATTCTGTGTTGAGTTAAGGTGTGAGCTTTGAGAGGGCACAAAGTTTGATCCAGTTGTTTGATCAAGCTGAAACTGAAAATTACGCAAGTGTAACGACCTGGGACCAGTCTCACTTCAAGTTTCCAAAATGTTAATACTCGGCTCCAACCTCCGTGTCCAAATTCCAGTGGTTCATGACTCAACCAATCGAAGTAAGGCTCTACAGAATCTAGTTCAAGCATTTTTTGCCAAGTTCTGCGAGTAATTGTGCGCTCCTCGTCGTTCCTTACTAATTCCTCGAGAATTATCCGTAATTGAAATATGCCCTTCTTCTCTTCTTGGTCTGTCTCAAATATTGTTGCCTTATCTGAGCTCATCGGAGATTCAGCGTTATATTGCCATTGGAGAGATTGGAGTGAAAGCAATCCACCGTTATCAAGGTTGTGGAATTCTGTTTTCTGGTCGATTGCGTACGTTCCCGAGGGGATCGACTTGGGCTTACCAGACCTCGACGTTTCGGCCAATTGAACTTAAATACACGAACAAAGTCCCACTGATACGAGGAGTCTCTCTGAACCAGGAAAGTGCATGAATCCAGATCTTGAAATGTTCATGCAGGAGCATGCTTAAGTTGGTTAATGCCGGTGGTATGAAGTCATAGAGTCTCGATAAGAGGGTTCGCGTAACCCTTAATGGCGTCCTTTTTGTGTCTGGTCACGGAATCATCTACTAATGAATACTTGACCACCCAGAGAGTAAGGAGGTTGCGCGAACGAGACCAGTTTCTTGGTCCTTGTTGAAGGAAGCCCATCGACGAGATGCATTGTTAGACAAAATGGTTAGCTAGGACAGTGCTCACCGAATGACGAGTTGTTGTTCAATTTGATTTTCTTTTGTAGAATGGATGGATATATATTTTTTCGACTCAAGGTCATGCCACAACGTGAAAAGATAGAAATAAGATAATCACATTAGAAGTTTACAACATATACAAGAGTGGATCTTTGTATTCAAACCATATTGTTTTATGGCATTACCAATGCGCGTGATCTTTGAGCTTTCTTTCACACCATTTCCAAGTTTGTTTAGAAACACTCTCTTCTTTGTTTAGAAACACTCTCTTCCTCCTTCATGTGCTAGATTGACGCGTTTCTTTCCCTTGTTGTTCTTGTTCTCCCCACTCAAGCGTGAAATTGAGCCCTAAATCTGAAGTGCATTCAAGACATCCGGGACTAGTTGACGTGTTTTGAACTCAACTTTGGAACATGCAGGTCCCTCTTGAAACTCTCTTCAGGAGAGGGTTCTTGCTTGGGCCACAAAGCAAATAGCCCAAGAGCGTGATGCTTGGCAAGCAAATCAGTCAGACCAGTTCTTAAAACGCAATGGTGATGGCTGAAAGCTTCTTTGGGTGTAGTTTCTGATTGCAGATGGCGCAACGAGCTGCAATAGAAAAGCACACACTTTCTTGCACTCTCATTGTAGATGGCGTTGTTTTTAATCGATTGTAGCGCTTGCCAACAAATTAATTCTTCTTCATTTTTTTGTGCTCAATTTAGTTTTTCATTAACTTTTGTCAGTTTCCTCTCCCTATTGAGTATTTCAAAGCAGTCTATTAATGAAATTTTGATTAGCATGCCCTTTTTGAGGTGAAAGCTCACTCACTCATTTCCCAAATGCAGAACGCTTTCATGTCGAGGATCAAAGCAACTTGGGATTGACTCGCTTTCTTTTCCGTGGGCGACTTAACGTACTTGTACCACGAGGATAGAGGGAGCACTTGTCAATTCCTCATTGTAGTGCTTGTCCCCCCTAGCTGGTGCCATTCTGATGTGAAGTGTCTGTCATTCCAACCACACTCATTAGATGTTATTTTGAACTTATTTTGTTTGATGGTTCGAGAGCAAGAGTAAAATAATGATCGAGTTACCTTGCGTGGTCCCAGTTCAATAAGCCAATAAGGGCATTCGAGGAAGTCCCGAGCACTTTGGATGGCTCTCTGAGATCGAAAGGATATTGTTAGAATCCCCGAAGGCTATGAGCCCAAAGTCCAATCCAACTCACGGTGCGAGACAATTGGTAAAACTGAAATGATTTCCACTGTGTATTTCTTGCAAACTGTACCTCTGATCCATTGCATATGTGACCTCACTGACAACTAAATACTTCTCAATGAATTGGCTCAAAGAAAACAAATGAATGTGAGATAAATGACAGAATAGCCTGTCAGAATATATTAGATTTAAATAGACAAACTCAAAAAATCGTCACGTGATTTTACTTCAAAAAGTCTGAAATCACTTCCAACGTATTTTCCTCGACGATTATTCCATGCTGTGAATTCCGATGCCAAACCTTCCAAAAATCAAGTTATTCTTGAATGGAATTAGGTCCGTATCCAAGCAAAGCTCCTTGGATGACCCTGGACCCTAATAATAAAACATAGATCATTTGCAGTCATGTATAACATATCTACACCCTCCAAGTTACATGTCTCCGACTTCGTCTCAAGCTTCTAAAATTGAATTAGAGTCGGTGCCAACTCATATGCCATTACAGTATACTTCCAAAAGAATGAGCTTGCCAAGAAATGACTGAAACTCGCACATATTTCGACCAACACAGTGCAATGATAAATAGTGCACTAGTTGGAGTGGTTCCAAATACCAAAGGACCCGCCTCCATGCGACGATCCAGAAGCCTATTCTACTAATTGCTGTCATTGTTGTCTGGCCACATCCGAGAAAAGGCCATTTTCACTTTTTCATTCCACATTGCTCTGTAGAAGCAGCCAATCATCGTTGGTTCGTTTCACTTCGAATAAAGCCTGCATTGGAAAAAAAACCGAAGTTTCAAGCGTTAAGGGTCGCTGTATTCTCGACCAAGATACAAAGAAGCCAATTGCATCTGGAAAGAATGGGAACATTTCGGCATTGTCACAAAATATTTCTCTAGTGGGTGAAAAATGTGCTTCCGCTCCATTCTCAAGTACTATTGTTAGACTGCATGCATCCCTCCCTGTCTCTTGATCAAAATGAAATCTTTGACAGCCTACAGAATCCTTTGGGTCTGTCTCGTCTGCGGCTGCGAAGTTTTGAATTTTGATGGAAATAGCCCAGCCAAGACGCACACACACCATTAACAATCCTTTTCATCATCCCTCCTCGTTACCGCACTAAGTATTCTAATGGAGTGGGGAAAGTTGGTCGTTCACTTCGGACTCACGAACGACTTGGCTTCCAATCACACAAGGAGGACTTCCATCATTGGACAAGGGCGGAAAGAATGAGCAAGGGTTCCTTTAGAAACCACGGGACAACACTTGTACAAGTGGTCAAAGACGGGAAATGACATTCTCCAAATGTTTGAGTTAATGTTCCCTTTGAGAGACACACAATCAAGAACGGGGAGTGAGCATGGCACATTGGAATTTGCACAAGGCTCATTTGAGTGCGGACCAACCAAGTCGTGTTCTCAAGCACTTCTTTAATTTTCGAGCACGGTCCACGACCAAAAATGCCCATTTGCTTAAGCCGAAATTAAGCTGATCAAGCTTGAACACGGAAACTTTCATCCCCGGCCAGGATTGGTAGCCAGAAAGTCAGCCCTACTTCCAGGGTTACTTATGTAAACCCTCTGAAGAGGCTAAACACAACGTCAGAGCGTTGAGGATAATCTCTTTCTTTCTGCTGTGTAAAGCCTTCTTTTAGCGATGAATCTCAAAAGCTGGGTATCTGTTCCACAAATAACAATGCGTCTATTGGATGGTCTATTCAAAACGATGGCAAGGCATGTTGATCATACAATTGGGTCTCTGCCAAGAATGGTTGCTCGAGAAGTCAGTTTAGTGGAAATTTTGATGCCCTGGTTGGCCTTTGGCCTTGATATGAGGCATCCACCTCGTGCTAGGGTGTGATCTTTCTTAATTGGTTGCGTTGCGTCGCCGTATCGCTTTCTGCCTGGCTGAGCCGCACATCCTACTGTATCGTCCTAGAAGGCTCCTATACGTTTTGAAGAGTCTAGCTCAGATAATGAGAGCTAACTTTTGAAGTGTCCCCACTTGCAACTAAACGCTCTTTAAGGATGACAAGGGCTTGCTTTGGTACCGAATGAAATGCAAAGGCCTGCAGATCTCTTCATCGGCCAGGGATTAGATCCCTGAACAAGGAACAAGGTGCTAGCATGTAGTTCTCAAAGTGATGGGGTCAAACTCCCTAATCTCAAGAGGTTGCAGACAGTTAAGAGATCTTGTCCGAGCCTAACTTTGACAATGAAATAATTAACCAACCAGATCACTTGTTCCAATTTAAAGTTCAAGGCGTCAGGGATGGATGGGATCTTACTCTATTTCACAAAATTAAAAACCGGAACACGGGCGATATGTGCCGTATCCTAATCTGAGAGTAACCTCAGATGGCCTTTCTAGAATATCATCATCATGTAAGAACTTGCATGCTCTTCCTCTTGTAAATGAGTCTATATATCGAGTCTTTGTGTTTCATTCCGCGCACCGAGGCTATATGTGAATGAATGAAACTAGTCATTAGGGATCGATATTTGATACCGCAAATATTTGAAAAGAGCCCGCCGGTTTCGGCATGGTCGAAATGAAATCGAAATACTTGGGCTTGAGACATTGATCTCGCTGGCATAAGCCTCAAGGCTGCTCAAATAAGGGCTACCAGGCCAATTTGAAACCGATTCTCGAGTTGAAACCAATCAAAAAGCCCGGAGAAGATCGATCATCTGACGCAGTCTCGATGTACGAGAAAGAAAAGCTTCCCACGTCAAATCCCACTCCGAAATGGAACGCAAATATTTGGGCCTTTTTGGTCGGATGTTCGCCTTTTTTCATTGCCAGGTCTCGGATAAAAAGGTGGTGAAAAGACGATAGTAAAATGGAAAAATGGCCTTAAAGTTAATCCAAAAGTGTAAAATATAAAATGGATTGACGAATTAAGACCCAAGTTTTAGTGTTTGCCTAATTGCTGTTTTATTTGATTGTTATACATGTGGACAACAATATGATTTTGATAAAAATGCGATGCGATCGTGTTCGGTCAGATTTTTTATTAACCCTCTAGTTTTCGTTGATTCTAAAAGCAAACGCCATCGCAAGAGCCTGCAGAAAAAGCTTTTATCGGCCTTGCCATTCATATCTGCTACATTTACTATCTTTACTTGCATTTGAAACTCGAGTATATAAAGTTACATTATTGAGAATGTTGATCCAAACCTATTTTTTGAGAGCCAAATATCTAATATATAAGTTATAATCTATGCCTAAATGTTTTTCATAAAAACTTGACATTTTTGTACTTTTATAATGATCCGCTTTGACCTATAATTTTGATTTGCAATAATCATTGACCTTTTGGGTAATCCACGTAAAATGCAAACTGTACAGGATCGGTTTTTCTAACCAAATGCTAAGAAGTACGAGTAAAGAGTCTCCTGGAAAGATTTTTCTTCACAATAGCATTATACATATTTGTCAAAAGAAGAAAACGCCAATGAAGCATTCTTCAAAGGAGACCAAGGCAGAAATGAGCTACAAGTGGAGCAAATTAATCTGGAAAAAGCAAAACATGTTGCTGTTGGGATGAAAAAAAAGCGTTTTAAAAGAGATTTAGATAAAGAATTGGGTGCAAATGGCGTTTTAAGTGGTTTGGGTCCCGAAATTGCCGAATCGTGAAAACGACATCATTTTGGGAGAATCACACAAAAATCTGAGGCCTAGAGTCAACACATACAATGTTCCCGGAATTAAGTAGACTCTAGTTCTCCTCTCCTCTACGATCTATTGTGGGCGATTGTCGTCGGTAAAAGTTGTGCAGTAATCCACTTTGGAGATGGAAAGGATGTCATTTTGAAAGGAGACATTTGACAGCCGGCCTCATGGTTGTTGGTGTGTTGTTGATCATTCTATATTTTCTGTCCTCCTTAGGTGCCAACATCTTGGTGTCAGCGTTCTCGATCACCGTGATCGCCGTCGATCGCTGGAAATCCGTGTCCAACACCAGTCCCAACGCAGTCCTCACTTACAAGTCCGTGTTTGGGATCATCGCAATTATCTGGATGTTCTCCTTCTTGGGTGAGTACCTCTACATCGTCCAAACCAATCTATGTACTACGTATAGGTACCATCTTCATTTTGACGGAGATTGAATCCCACTGAGAATGGCCAATTTCTAAACAATAAACAATTACATTATGATGATACCTCTCGACCTCTAATTCACATGAGCTATTAACATCTTAAGGTCACGAGATCTGATGCCGGTTCCTTAAAGCTCTTCGTACCTCTGAGTGAGGGGCTTGGACGTTAACCGGTATGAAAATTCATAGCCCAAGTGCTGAGCGGATGCTCATTTTGGGTAACGTCCAAGCCTTAACGCAAAGGTACAAGAGTTTAAAAATCTGGCTACTTCCTCAATATTCCAATTTGACAAAAAGCAGTGCCACAATCTTGACACAGCGTTGACTTAACTTTGGAGGAGGAAGTTGTTGAGAAAGATGCCCCTTTTCTCCCTAGAGCCTTATTTTTTGCAACAATATCTTACTAC
>NC_081441.1:1521233-1584895 GCF_007210705.1 Tigriopus californicus | reverse complement strand
TCCATCTGTCTTCATTTCAGTGTCAGGCTCCTTGACGTCAAATTTAAAATGCACCCTTCAAGCGCTTTCGTACGTACATCAGAGTAAGTACAGTGCGTACGTACTACGTACTTTACATGCTATGGAGTTCATGAAAAGCCAGCTTCTTATCACAAGACTGCCGTTGGTTTTCTGGTCGAAATGAGCCTAATCAGTAATCAGATCTGATGGCTAGCCAAGATCATAATAAGTCAGCGAAATTAATCCACTAAAAGTAACCTAGTCACGTGCCATGGATCAAATTACACTTCGACTGTACAACGTTTTCCGTTGTCCGATTTGCTTCCGATAATAAAAATATACTGGTATCGAAGCATCCGAAAAATCAACAAGTATTCAACCTTGTGGCTGAGGGGGGCAACGTCTATTTTTAGAGGGCCCGAAAATGCTGAGCTGCCTCAACACCAAAAAAGGTGTCAAGCTCGGGTTTCCTGAGCCAGCTTTTATGACTTGAGACGACTCCCGGTGGCCCTTTGGATCCCCTAAATAGATGCTTCAGCACGTATAAATCATGTCATTTGTTGCGTTCGAGTTGTATAATAAACGTTACTATTGACTAGTACTCATCTTGACACCAACAAGCAAGTAGGTATTTGAACATTATATGTGTGTGTGTGGGTGTGTGTGTGTGTGTGTGTGTGTGTGTGTGTGTGGATGTTTTCATTCGTTTCTTGTCTTCTTGTGTTTCAGTGACCTCCCCGTTGTTGATTTACCAGACTGTGAATCGAATGCATCTGCCCAACACGGACATCGTGCTGATGCAGGTGTGTACCGAGCAGTTCCCCAAGGACTTCTACAAGCACGGATTCACCGTGGTGATTCTCTTGGTCCAATACGTCGTTCCACTCATTGTCCTACCAATTGTTCACGCCAAGATCCTTTTGTTTCTCAGGTGAGACAATGGCAGGTTGTTGGCGTTTCAGTGTCAGCATCATTTTCAAAACATCGTTGTTGTTTTTTGTCTTGAATTCTCATGTGGCTCAGAAGTCGTATATGCTATATATGGCATTGTGCTCATGACTAGAAGGATGTCCATTGTTCTTGCCAATCAAAAGGATCGTCGGGAGTCCTCATCCTTAGGAAAGCCAATCTAGTCTCGCTTAAACGCCCCTAGACAAATGATTTTAAAGTTACTTTGTCACGGAGAACACCTGTTAGCCGCGTGAGAGCATTTTAGAACATTCTTAAGACTGAAACTACGTAAAATGAACCGCTGCGTAAGTGTTTGCCGGGAATTCAAAAATTTCTCCGTTTCAAAGGAAAATCTGATATTTTGTCATTAGAAAGCAATGTCTTCAAAGCTTTCAATGAAGACCTAAGGAATACATACGCTCGCTTGTATTTTGACTGCATATTGCCTCACTTCCCAATCATAATTGGTCACTTAAATGCGCGGTTTCTAGACGCCTTCATTCGATGATATTCATTTCTTTAAACATCTTTTAGTTCAAAGATGGCTTAGTGATGACTTAGGATTTCATTTCATTCATGGTATGACTTCAAGCATATCTTCCAGAGGCTGGCGGACAACGATCTATTCCAAGACTCGATTGAATCTTTGTAACACGCAACTTCGCCAGGTCCATTTTGATAAAGAGTCTCTGTATTTCCACGGTGACAAGTGACATAGTTAGACATATCATGGCTTTATTGCGTGAGAGCGAGTTGGCATTGGATTGGTCTGACTGATATTGCAAAGATCTTCATTCAGTGCGTCCAATTTGTTGACATCACACACGAGCCCAACGACGGGTTGACGTATCCTCTTTCCCCCCTTTTCCCGAGAAAATTGGCCTTATCATTGTTGTCAGGTCCCAAATCAGTTTCTCTCTGTCTCTCGGTCCTCGTTGCCCAACGAACTTGGATCAATCAAAAGAATGCAAATTGGAATCCAAGACAACAACGCTCATTCGGCGTCATATTCTTTGATCGCTCATATGTTTTGCTCAGTCAGTCATGGTTATTCTTTTTTCCAGACGGAATTCCGGCTTCCAAACTGATCCTCGTCGTCGAGAACGCGAAGAGCGGCGCAATCGTCGGATGACCAAAATTCTGTCTTGCATTGGTGTGATATATGCCATCTCATGGATGCCGCTGCATCTGTACCTGATCCTCACCGACATTTTCAGTTTATTCCAAGTAGGTGCATTAATCCCGATCATGATATGAAGGCCTATAGGTAACTCAGTAGGATCTCGGACTGGAAGGAAAAAAGCCATGTCAGGCAGATTTGAGGTGCTTTACGTACCTATTTCGCTCGTTGGTTGGTGCGGTTTCTTGGTGGGTCCACTCACTTCTGTTCGGTTCTACTAACGGCTTGGTGCGTGCATGGTACATCTACGATAAAAAGAGACTTCTTGCTATTGGCGATTGTTGATTGCCTCCGCATTTGATCCCTAATGCATCATTTTCCGGGACTCTTTTTGTGGTTGAGGGGGAATTTAAAGTGCATTCTGCTCCTCGTCTTCCTCCTCCTCCTCCTACTCCTCCTCCTCCTATCTCTCCATCCCCTCACTGGCTAGAAAAAAGCCAATTTAGGATTGACGAAGGCCGTTATTTATGATCCTTTTCTTTCCATCTTTGAGCACTTTGAGATAAATCCACCACACCAGGGAAAAACTTCAATAACGAAATCATGCCTCGTCAAAACTGTAGAGAATAGCTTCCAAGGGAGAAAAATTGCGTACCGCCCTGGCAAGTCCATTAATCATTTGCCAAGCCCAACCAACTTCTACGCAGACGAGTACCTTACTTCACAAATCAACTTTATTTGACCTATTAGCCTTTGAACTCGCATACAACCACAACTAGCTAAGCGAGTACTTATTTTCTCATTAGGCTCATTTTCTGACTGGTCAAACGAATTCGAAAAGCATTTTGAGGGGAGTTAAGTACGTATTGCTCAAAATTGTAGTCGTTTGGAGATTAAAGAGGCTTGATGGTAGCTACAGGAAGCAAAAGTTGGACAGGATGTGACAGAAATGGGGGGAATGGAGGAACGAGATGGAACGACTCCCTCAGGCCTAGTTTGCATCCCAAACCCCGATGGAGGTTTTTTGTCGTGAAATATGGCTCCGTCTCCGCCGAGACGCTCGTTTAGTTCGTGCTTGTGATGAGGTCGTTGTCCCTTGAGATTCCATTAATACGGCTCCCATGCTTGCTTGCATCCTGTACTCATACAAGCAATTGTGCATATACATTTCTAACAGAGTTTCTCTTAGTATGACTTGGCACATTAATTTTAATTTAGGCTCAAGGTGAGAGAAGCGCTGAGGGCAAAAAGCGTGTTCCACGCTAAAGAAACGGGGATGATGATTCTCAAAAAGTCTTCGCTTGATTTTGCTGTCGTCTCATAGCGTTCAAATAAGGGCGGATGTGTTATATACGTAGGCTGCTGTGAAGGGAATGTTGTCTGGTGTTTTACATAGATGTTGGAGAGTGGGTTTGTGACAAATAACAAATAGATATTTGTTTGAGACATTAGAGTTTGATTTGTTTCGGTTCATTTTCCCATTGCCCAGAGGTCCGATGCAATTTAGCAATGCAGAAAAAGGTCCAGTATCTAATAGCCTCTTCGCAAGGTTTGGCTTCATTGAATCATTCATCGATCGAGTGAGGCAAAATTGGCTTTCACCACCACTAAGATTTAATAAGTAACCAACCTATGGGAACATATGCTTTGCAACTGCAGTCAATCAAAGGCCTCTGAAGTCAACTGGCGCCAATCGTTATTTTTAAAATGCAAACATAGAAATGCTCATAAGTAGCGTCAGAGGACTTGTGTAAACAACACTTCAATATTCACCTCCACATTGTGGGGAAAACCTTCAATTAGCAAATACCAATGCCAATTCATTTTCCTAACCATAGCGTTGCTGAGATCCATCGGTTGAAGGCTGCAAGATTGAAGAAGGGAAGATTTCACGGAAACATATCAATCATCAATTGCCTCAAGGGTAGAGTTGTAGAAAAATGGTGGATTGGGCCCGTTTTTTGTTCGCGTTTCTGATTCTCAAGTAGTGGCACTCAAAACTTTTCTAATTCACTGGAAACATGAATTGTTATTCCAATGGACTTGATGCAAAGTTCACTGCTTCAATTTCTGTTCCAATTTCTGAAAATGATGTCGATTAGAGATGCGTGGGTGCTCTGTTCCTTCTTCTGATGAAGGCGCCAACAATTAAGGTCGCTCACTTCTGATATGCTTTGGCCTTGTCTTGGGTTTGCTTTGGGAAATGGGTCTTTGTCTATGTCCTGAGAAATGAGGGACGCCTTCTCTCGCTCTTTGGTCTTAGTCTCTCTCGTCTGTCATCTTTTGAAACCTTTACCTTATCACGGACTTCTAAAGATATGGACTGCGAACGGAAACCAAAATTTCGCATATCCTAAACCGTTCACTTTTTTCAAAATAAGCACTTCATACGACCACAAGATCTTGCTGAATTGATGAACTTGGCTAAGTTTGAGCCCAAAACTATGCATATGGAACTCAGGGGATATGGTCAAAGTTATGTAGTAAACACCACCAAAAAAAAAATAAATAAATCGAATTTTCGGCCTGCTTTTGTTCAGCTACATCAGCTTTTGACACCATCTCTTTGAACCGAACCACTTTACAATGAAACAATGTAAAAATGACCTGCCTTTTATTGAGGAGGTCTACGTTTCTTACTTTTCTGCATTTTTCTAAAAGTGGCTCAAAATCGTTAAGACCAAGAGCAAGCCGATTTGGCGGGAAGCTCGTTCGCAGTCCATATCTCTAGAAGTCCGTGACCTTATCGTCCTTGGGAAAGAGTAGGAGAGTTGAACTGGATAGGCTATGGAACCACCACTTGAGAACTAGACAACTAAATCAAAGCGCAATGGGCAGAATTGCGAGAAAAGAGCCCCCAATGCTATCGTTGCGCATAAATTTGGCATTCCCCTCCTTTCCGTTGTTCGGCAACTTGGGCCATTTTTTCTCGAGACGGATTTGCTTTCTGGACAATGGTAGAGGCCTGAGTTATGAATGCAGGTGTATTTATTTGTATTCATTCGCCTCAACGACATTAATGGCTTGAGCGGATATTCGTTCCCAATGGATGTCGTAGCGAGAAATGGGGGGAACCCTTTGAGAGTCGAGGCCCAAACCTAGATATAGGAAACCGCTCAAACCACCAACCAAGTCAAGACCCTAAAATATGGTTTCTTCGATCATGACATTGGCTCCAATCCATCATTTTCCAGCGCAGTTTTATTGCCGTTTTAGGGTAGAGGCTTGCCGATAATGCATGTGCGTGCCTTTTCGGGAATGGAATCGAGCTATAGCTACATATAGTAGAACAGCTCTCTCTGACATGCCCAGCCCAGTGCATTTTCGGCCTGCCTGTATATATGTACTCGTGGATTGATCCTTGAGCCAACAGCCATTTTTAGATGCCATAATTCAGTCTTCCTACTCTGTTCTCGAAAAGAGCAAAGAAAACTTCGGTCCAGCCTGTCTCCCAAGGGATTGGATCCAAAGTACTAAGCCCGTCGTCTGTCTACTTTCGTTTTCCTTCAGGATAACCACACGTTCTACTTGGTGCTGGGTCTGTGCCATGCTGTGGCCATGTCTTCGTCGTTTACCAATCCCATTATGTACGGGTGGTTCAACACATCGCTCCGATCCGAATTGGAGAGCTTGCTGCCGATTTGGTGCCAAAACTATTTGAGCAGGTGAGTTCTTAGACCAACTTTGCGTCGCATGAAAGTTTGCCTCGATTCGACACGAACCTTTCAAATGAGTAGGCACTGGGTTGGCGCCTGAACACCTTAGAACCAAATTGTCTTTTGAGTGAGGGTGTGTCAGTAAAATATTTGACGGACTTTCTGCGCTTAGATTCCCCCCTCAACAGTCAAGAGAAGAAAAATTGCCAACAAGCGTGTCCTCTCAGACTGCTCTTGCCGCTCTTCTATTGCACCCAAATCATTTCAAATTGACTGTACTACGAGGAGAAAAACCATCATTTGGTTATTGGCTTACTTCTTCTACCTTTTTTCTATCTTTCCGCCTCACTTTTAGTGCCCACCCCGATGAGGAGGAAGAGCACACCACGACCAACTATAATCGTCGGAAGAGCAGTTGTCAAATGGTGAGTCGTCGTCTGTCCAGAGGTTGTCACTTCTTGAAGCCCGACATCCACTCCAACCCTAATGACTCCCGCCGAGCGAGCTTCGTGAGTGCCGAGCCCAACTCCTCCATGGAAGGGCCTCGGAAAGCCTCCGCTGAGCTCAGACTAGAGGCTGGACGACCTTCAGCCCTCGTGGCCTACCCCCCGGGACCTCCTCAAAGTCAGGATCCTCAAACCGAAGGCGAGCGCCTCGAAGCTGGGGATTCAGTCTCGGGCAGAAATAGCCTGGCGCAGTTTGACACCCCCATGGAGACCGTGATTGACGAGAAGAATGGCAAAAGTATCACTGTGGTCACCCAATCTTCCGCCAGCCTTCTCCCTCCATCGACCACCAAGACCATGGCCTCACCAACCCCGGTTTAAGAACGGTCAAGTGAGAGAGCGAAAGTGATGGGGCCGAATTCTGAGCACAGCGCACCCTTTTCATCTCTCCTGGCCTTGTCATCAGGACCACTAACAGAAACAACCACCATAACAGTTGATGGTTTCTCTTTAAACCGGGATCGGCGGTTGTGGTAAATCCCAAGATCCTCTATGTCCCTTTGGCACTCTATGAACTGAGCCCGAATAGAGCTGAGGAGGACACAAGGGATCGGACCAAAGCCAGATCTGCAGAGCGAAGGTGGAGGAGAAGGACAGAAGAACATTGAGTGTGTTTCACGCGAGAACGAATCACTTTGGCGTGTTCTGGGCACAAAAATAAATTCACAAGTTTGAGCAAGATAAATGGATGTTTGAGCAAAGCCAGCGAGGATGAAGCGAGTGGGCCTGGCTCAGTCCGACACCATGGCGAGCAAAGAAAACGTCATGTCACGTTTATCGAAAACAAAGAGCTCGGAAGTTCAACGCAAGTGGCCAATGAGCAACACTATCGCGAATGTCCTCAACCAAATGCAATTGTCAAAGGACACCAGTCAGAGATCTTTCTTTTCCTTATTGTTGCTCTTACTCACTGGGAAAACGTTTTCGTTTCGGTTTTACGTTTCATGTTATTAACCCATTATGCATTGGTGTGTTCATCTTGATAGGCTAATCTTTCAATAAACAAAGCTCGATCCAACCATCAACGGCTTATTTTTGCTCAGCTCTCAAGTCCTTCAAGTAGAAAGGTGATATGAATCCAAATGGAGGATGGCGACAACCAGAAATCCCCTTTGGAATCCAAAAATCCCCACCCAAATAACACCATCTCGGTGGGTGTCTTCTAAAGGCTTTCATCCAAGATGGAATTCGGTTAGGCAATTTCAGGCCCCATTTTTTGAGTTTCCAAAGAACGTAGATTTGTACCACCGTCGGACTTTTATCCATGTCAAAAAAGACTCGCGTAGTGCTGGTTTGAGTGTATGTATTATACGGCACATGTTGATACAGATCCCCCTATTGGGGTTAGATGAATATTTCTCACATTCAGAGCTGTCTGTCCAAAAACGCTTGTTCTTACCTGATCCAAGGAAAATGAAACGATTTTTTGAGTTGCTTGCGCCCAAGCAATCGTCAAACCAATGTCAAACCAAAAGACACATTGTGGAATATTTATTTAGTCAGTGGCCGTTGCTTTCTATACATGAAATTAACAAAGTTGAGCCACAATTTTGAAAATCAGGATTTGAAGAAAACAAAAATGGAACAAATATATCCGACACAGTTTTTGACTCTTAAGTGCATCAGTTGTTCAAAAAAATGTAAATTTTGAACGATCTTAAAATGCTAGATTCCGAGAAAATATGTTGTTTGTATATCGAGCAGAAATTCGAGAGGGTTGTACAAACCGGTTTTCCTCTCAATGACTTGCTTCAGCTCTTTTGCACATCCGAACCGAGCCGAAACTTCTGCAATTTGAACTTGACGTGAAAACAAAATATTTTGTCAGTCTAAGGATCACTTTTAAAGATGGCAGCCCAAGATTCCACCAACATTCCTTTCCCCTCTTCAATACATGGTCTGTGATGAGGTGATCTCCTCCTAACACGCTGATATCCATAGTTTTGAAGAAGACAGCAAAGAAAATGTGATCCAGGGATGCCTAAGGTAGGGCTAAAGATAAAGGAACTAGGGTTATACATGTGGGTCAACCTCCTTGCACTCAATAGAAGTCTCAAAAAGGGAAAGGCGGTCCATGAAACATTTTTAGGTAGGGCCGGTCCATCACAAAACGTTCATTTTGTGCTAAGCATGAACAGAGAGCCAGGAAATAGAGACCTTTCAGCAGCACTTGGTTTTTTTTTCGTTGATAAGAGTCAATTTCATATTCATGAAAACCGGCGTTCATAAAAGAAATTCAACGACTTGCCCGAAAGAAACAACAATTTTCTCACCGGAGGAGCTTTTCCATCAGACCAGACCAGACATCCACCGTGCATATCAAATTGAAAATATTTCGAACGGTACCAAACAAAAAAGACCGTAATATTTTTTTTTAATTAAGCCCTGAGAGAGTCCCCTCCCTGGATATTCCCGGGAGACTAGGAGTTGCACTCATGAAAAAGAGCCCTTACACAAAGAAGACGGTAGCACGACAATGTGGAAGGGGAACGAGTTACTGTATTCCTAGGTAAAGAATTGGAACTCTGCTCCAAAGAAGATTGCTTGAATTTCACCTCAGCAATCGGTGGCTATCGCTCCTTTGTTCCTACTTCATTGTATTGGATCTACATAGAGCACATTTTGGTAACCCGAAGTTGCTGCTGTTGGCTTCGATCCTTCTCTATTTCGTCAGTCTCCATCCTTTTAATCTTGTTATCTTTGACGAGGAGAACCAAGGTGAATTACTGAATTCGAGCTGACTTTGGCGGCAAGAAAGGTGTGCAAAACTGAAGGGAGAGAAGTGTCTTCTACCTGAATAATGAAATTTCTCTCGACTTGAGAGCCTGAATGCAGAGACGCGCGAGGTTTGACAAATGATCAAAGGAACTAAAAAGTTTATGATCATACCTTGAATTGATGCGCCGCAAGAGAAAGAGTGCTGTTAATTGAAACATCATTGAACATTATCCTGACGTATGCTTTCATTTTGTTTCCTTACAGACACTCAAATTAGTCGATTCATAGACACCATCATTTGACATTTTTTATATTGCCTCTATTTGTTTGGGCTGACATGGAGTAGTGGTTAGCGCAGTCTCCTGGCGGGAGACAGGACCCTAGTTGGAATTTCCTCTTCAACCTATTTCTAAAAGGAAACTTTTGGACTCTAATGACACGCTCTGTAATTGAATTTGAAAAGTAAGATGTGATGACTAGCTCCGCTGACCGAGTGAGGGTCAATCGCCCGACCCTAGCACACCGAACCCAAAAAACTGAAGTGATACCTATACTTTGTCCTCTGGGGAATGGTGATAGTAAATTCGCATAAGGTAAGTCCTATCCTCAAGGAGTTCTCAGTTGTAACACATGGATAATATATCTTTGAAGTTTCTTTCCAGCCACAGCGCAGCTTACCGCGTGGTTGCTGCTAGAACAGAAAGATCCTGCAAGGAAAGATGAGCAAAGGTTTGAAGGTGGATGTCTGCTCTAATTGCAGGGTTCTCTCGGCTCGGACTGTTTGAGATGGGGCTCTCAATTTTGGACGCCTGCAAACCCTTCGCAAAAATGGCAGCCTGATTGCACATATTTCATTAAAAGAACCTATCTCGGAAGTCTCAAGGACGGCTTGTTTGATAAAGAAACAAGTTATCAAATCCACCAGGGTGACCAAATCTAGGGCAAACCTAGATCTTCGAACTTTAGGGGCAAAGTTTATTGCTTGGATATGAGAGATTTTTGCTTTTTTTTTCTTTTTTTTCCAAAATTCGATCGGTTGTGAGGGGTTTTCGCGAGCATCGAAAAAATTGCAATCTTTTACATCTTGTTCAATTTTTTTCAAACTGTCACATACTTTGAGTGCTTCAAATAACTTGACTTCGTGACTTGCCTTAGAGTCAGAGCTGTATCTTAAACTATTTATTACCTACCTCAGCTCACTAAAAGGTGAGACAATCATCATTTAGGCACTTAGCCTTTACAAAGACTAGTAGTTCTTTTTCATTACCAATCTAGGGTAAATGTTATCTGAACATCAGGTCGCACTTGCTCCCGCGATTACTCCAAGGTCAAACTTTCTAAGGCAAAAATATAGTAGAAAATGTGAAAGAAATTGAGACTGAATATGTATGTTTGTATGTATGCATGTATTTCGGGCTGTTGTGACAGGAATAAAATAAACGTAGGTAGGTGTTATAATCACAACGCCCAGCAACCCATTAAGCCGATGGCTTGTTTTCAATGGTTTTTTAGGAGATATGTGTCCCGAGCGAATGGTCGTATGAGAAGGGACCTCCGAATTCAAAGTCTGCCTATCTTTCTGCCCAGGATCTTTGCTGTATTTGACAACCTTCAATCCTGGGTGCTTCCTTTGAGCGGGGTGGCCGTGGGAGACAAGTTGGGTGCGAATAAGGGCTTGTTAACTCACGATCCCACTTCGTCATTCAAAGATGATCAACCCGAGGCGCTCAGGGCCTCTTTTGATTGGGAACGGGATTTAAGACTCGAATTTTCGTCGTCTTGACTCCTTTTTCCCCCACACATCGTTTTTTTAATGGTTGCTTTCGCCCGAGCGCTTCTATTGAATCACGCCAATGACTTTTTCGGAAAGCCATGGAGTCCATTTTTGATTGGGCTTCCAACCATTTCCTCTCAGCAATTCTTGACTGGGAAAGGCAAGACATCCTTTAAGTCTAGGTACCTGCTTGAGATTTATGGCAATATGTTCATCCAATGTCATTGGGTGACAGCTTCCTGGTCAGATTTTCATTCCTTATTCAACTGCACTTCACCACGATGTGAACCACTGACAGTCGCTAATAAACTTGTCCATTGAGACTCTATTATACCGAACGTATAAGGTAGAAAATAATAGGCTTGAGTAAGTCTCAGTTAAGATTTAAGTCTTCAATGAATGTCTCTGAAAATAGGCTGGAAATGTGGAGGACGTCCATAAATTTGAGACCCCACGATTTGTGGCTAAAGAAGATCAGGCTTACCTTAAGAGTCAAACACACATTTTCATTTCCGCAACCTTACTTCTTCTACATTTGGCATATCAGAAGACACCATTTCAACTTGGCGCATCCACTTTCTCTAGGGGGCAACCAATTCATAAACTTTGGAACTCATTGGACGAGGACAAAAGATCTGAGGTAGAGGTGGTAAAATTTGTAGATGAAAAATGGGTAGGAAAATAGAAACAAACTTCTCAACTTTGGGTTTTCCTTGAGGAGATGAAAGGCATAAATGTCGACTAATTGCCTCCTTTGACCTCACGTAGCAAAGCATTGAATCAAGGATTAGCTTCAAACAAAACGAGAAGAATATGCCATTTTCATTTTCCACCTAAAATGACTACTCGACGCTAAATCAAGTGCTTATAATATTATCCAAAAACAACAAAGTTTTGTGAAAAGAGGCTTTGACTAAAATCAAGCATCGTGAAGTTCAACAAGGGACCAGATTTGTCCTTCAAAAAGTTGCAAGACGTTTCAGTTTCGACTACGAAGAGACAAGCCTTGCACTATTTGCAAACAGACAGACAGACAGACAGACAGACAGGAAAGCCGACGAAACTTAATTTTGCCATTCAACCTTTTTTCACCTTGCTAGCTCCTTTCGCAGGCTCTCATTGCTAACTGAAGACGTAATAAATCAAAGAAAAAACTTCAATATTTTTGAAAATGCATCAATAGTGCACTTCTAATGCTGAGGCAATTGAAAAAATATGCTAACCTGATAACGTACCTTTGCATGGCAGATGGAGATAGCTCCTGAAATGGATAACGCCAATTTTCAAACGTTTGTTGCTTTGAGAAGAGACAAGTAGCTGTCTCCTCAATGGCTACAATTGAATCCGGGTCGAAATGAAACATACTGAGAAGGCATATGTGGTTTGCCCCTGAACCTTGAAAGGAGGTGTCCAAAACTCGGAAGTGTTTGACATCAAAACGCATTCTCAAATAAATTCTCATATGACATACTATTATTATTATATGCGTTTTCATCTGAAGCTAGCTGTTTTAATCAAGGTTCATAGCTCTGCTCCAGGCTTGAAAACGTTCCACATCATTCTTCCTTGAATCGTTGTTTAAGTGGTGTTCTTGCAAGTGAAAAAGAAGCCATTGTCCAAACTAATATTCAATTCTTTTTCTCCTTACGAGTGCCGGGGAAAGTTCCCCAATGTTGTTCCAAATCTGGCACTCGCACTCAAAGCCTTGAACCAGGTGTCTCAGCCTCATTCTCGATCTCCCTTTGTGGGTAGGCAGCCTCTCATTACTGATAAATAAAGGTCGGAAAGATAATTTGTGATTTTGGTCTAAATAGTTGTTTTCATGTTACGAAAATAAGTTCCGAAAACGTAAAAATAAGTTTTGAAAAGGTGGAAAAAGTGTTTTATTTATTTGAATATTTAAGTATAAATGTGGTATGTAAGGTAAAAATTGCTTGATTAATATTTTCCAAATCTTCCTGCTCTTTGGGCTCAGTTCAATCCCAGATCTTTGCCCTCGGTTTGTTGTCTGTTGTAAAGGGATTCGTTGTTCTTGGATGAAGTTCTTCTCTCACCAAAGGTCTTAGGATGGACACCAAAAGGGCTCACCTATCTCCGTGGGTCTCTTGCCGGTCCTCAGCAGGCCCTTAGTTTTGGTTCTGATATCAAGACTGCTCTCACTTGCATTGCAGAACATTGTCTTGGTGGCCAACGATTGGAGGGTTATCACCCGCCTTTAGATTAAAATTATATTACTTGCAGTATGACACTACTGCAAGTGTATGACACTATTATACGTGCTCAACAATTCCCCTCAATGAAAGCTTGAGGTTCAATGTCAAAGAATATTTAAGGGGGGACAAACATTGGGTCGAATTTCTCTACACCCACCCTGTATTTCTCCTGAATTTCCCTTAAACATGACCAAAACCCTTCAATTTCCCCAAACACCCTGGGTTTTAGGTCATTGTACGATGGAAATTCATGAAACAGTTCTTCCCCAAAAATGACCAGTAGAGTTGAAAACTTAATTTAACCTAACAAAAGTATCTTTTTCCGACCTCTACAAAAGAGTTATTGCTTAGAAACACAACTAATGGGGTCATTCAGGATCAAGAACAAGGAATGGGGATCTTCCAATGAGAACGATGAGCAATGAGTGAGGAAGATTTCCTCATTAAGGCATGAAGCATGATGCATTGTGGCCTTTCATACCTACCCATATCTTTTGATTATCTTTAGAGACGGCCAAAATATCCGTTAAAATAACCATTTAAAGCACTTAGAAATGTATGTAAGGCGGCCAAACTACGCAAAAACACGCTTCAAAATCTAAACTATTCACTAAGAGACCCACAAAGAGACTTAAAAGTGAAAAAAAAACGAATGGAATGGAAAATGAGCGCAAAATATTGGCTGTGCAAGGGTCGGAGGGTTGAGCCTCGCCCGGTCAGGAAAGTCGGTTGTCACACTGTCCAATTTCTTTAATGGGCGGTGCCATTTCCGGTGCCAGATTTGTTCCTTGTGTACAGATGTGGCTTGTGTCAAAATGTTTCATTGATAAACTTTGGGAAGTAGAATTGAACCGTTACCCTCCTCTCTTACTATGAAACTGGGCTAACTAAAGCAACATACGTCCTTACCGAAAACGTTGATCAACAATGGCGAGATTTGAACCCACACAATCTGAGGAGAAGATATTTGACTTGTTTCTGCTACCTCTTGTGCTAAAAGGGGGCACTTTGTTTTCATTTATCGATCGTAAAGTAATATGATATTTTTCAAGCAATCCCTAATGCTAAAACATACATTGAATTATGAAAAAAACATGAAACATGCATATCAAGCAAATAAACCTTTTTAGGCCCTCAAATAGTTAATGCATATTCAGGTCATATCAAGCAAATAAACCTTTTTAGGCCCTCAAATAGTTAATGCATATTCAGGTCGTCTCTAGTCATCATTAATTTTACCATTTCTATTCACTTGTTCGACTATCACAATTTCAGCCGCTATCGTTAAGCACAACCTCGTCATCTCCGTCATTTCATAGACCGAGGCCAGATCATCATCCGTGTCAACTGAATTGATCAAAATCCAACCAAAGGATGCTTTTTTTCAATGATTGCTTCATGCAGAGAAATACATGGTTGGATTTAATTGAACAAGCACTGCCACTCTCATGATGCAATAAGGGTGCACATTTGGATCGTTGCTTTTTATTTTATATTTTTTTATTTGTGAGCCAACCTCTGTTGGAAAAATATGGCCAATCCAATCGATTGTTTTACCGATTTCGATTTCCAATGATTAAGATTTACCTTGAGCCCAAAACAAAGTTTCAGTTGTAATAAGTTGTAGTTGTCACAACATAGTCCACTGATTGCCATTCATTCGAGCTTCGTATGTTCAAGTAAGGACACTATAGTCACCATTTATACCCGGAAGAGTCAGTCAGTCCATGGTTTACGTATATGAAAGGCAGTTTAATAGCAATCTAGCTCAGCTAAGGTCGTCTTCCCCTTTGTCGTTTGGTACGTAACGAATAAGCCCCTTGTTATTCCTATCCAAGTCATTGTTATATTCTTATTTCTGTTGGGTGTTTCTTGGGCTTGTTTCTCGACATAATGGTTAAAAGAAGTCTGTCCTCGTTAGGAAAAGAAAACGCCAACGAAAGGCTTTGTTCTTCGTTTTTCCTTCCTCTTGGTGAAACATCCCTCTACGGAAAGCCCACAACGGCTTTTCAAGGATCACACACACGCACACGTGTCTATGAGTGCTGGCATTAAAAGCGAAGCGGAATTGCATCAGGCTATAAAAGATTAAATTTACACTAGAGAGTTTACTGGATAGTGGAATGAGTGTATGCCCCCACGCGAAGACTAACAAAATACAAGCATCGGCCACGGAATACTGTACCATGTACGTAAGTACGTGCACCATGTACAAGTAGTAGGGTATATGGAGTGAGTAAGACGCCATTTCTCAGTTCAATTGAGACCATACAAGTTGTGTTTGCAAAACACCACAGAGATTTTGCAATCTCAGATTTAGTGCATTAACATGGCTCAATCTGACAACCCTCGCAAAAAAGCAAACACTATATTCTTCATTCAGTCGCCAGGATACATTCTTTCTTTCTTTTTGAAAAAGCCGTCAAATTGGCGGTTTTTATTAGAAATCAATCAATCACAAACAACATCTATTGATTGATTGGCAAGCGATTTGTGAGGACTGGATCATATCGTGCCTTAATTTTTATCCAACCAACCATCCTTCGCCAGGCCCCGCAAATGGTTTAGGTGCTTGGCATAACTCCTTTTTACACTTCTAACAAATGATTAAATAAGTCAAACGATCTTGAGATGTAACACATTGTTGACAAAGTGTTGAGCATAATTCATATGGCTTTTCACCATCCAGAAAGGCAAATCAGGATTTAAAACGAGTCGTCATGTGGTCTTTGAACGAGATCGATGTTGCAACACATCCATCGCTTTTTAAAAGAATTTTAAAACAAATGCGATTTATACAGATGCGGCATTCTGCACCCATATCCTGCGTCATAACTATCATGACGCAAACTAGGTAGATTTATGTGCTTTTTTTTTAAGAAAGCACGCTCATTGAAAGCCATTCTGTTTGCTTCTCGACGCAAGACAATTGGACTCGCCTAAAGGCAGCGCCACAAACAAGATCAGATCGTCCTCGTCGTACATACAGTACATAGTAGTGAACAATACAGCAGCCTTCTGAGGATTCTGATCTGGTTTCAAAGTCTTTTCCTTATGGATTGGAGTTTCATTGTCAAATCGGGCCCTAAACCAACTCATGAAGTCCAACAAAAGTTCAAGAAGCTTGATTTCACGGATGAGCCAGCTAAACGGCCTTTCCAGGGAAAATCTGGCGATGACATTAGGAACCATACTTTCACGGTCGAGGTGAGATTACTTACTGACTTTCAAGGTGAGTGACGTCTTCTGTACAACATGCTTAGTGCTATGCACAGAATATTGTCGTACATACGTACGAGCGAGGACTTGTACGGTTACTTCAGACGTTCGACATATTTCCGCAGTATGAGTTCTCTGCCAGGACGTCCGTCCTCGCTCGTTAATGTCCTTCTTTCCATCCCATAGACTCCACTCGAACGACATACTTACAATTACTAGGGTATGTACCTATAGTATATACCCAGCATTCACTTTTAGCTCCACATACTCTCTCCTTGGACAAAGCCTTGCCGAAAATCTCAAAATTTCAAAAAAGCTATTGGGACGCCAAGTGAGTGTTGCATATCATTTAGAGCTCTACTTTTAAGTACCTGTATGTTTTGATCAACTAATGTTCTGTCTCTTTCTGTCTCTCTTGCATCCTTTTGTATGTAAATCACCAAAAGGGGGAACTTGCTCGTTTTCGTCTCGCAACTCGACATACCGTAAACTGAAGTAAAAGTGTTACATTGTAACCGCTAACACGCCCCAATGGAATAAAGCCAGCCTGCCAGCCAGTCTGGCTGCCTGCTTGACTGCCTGGTGGCTTAGTTGGTTGGTCTCTATACAAAGATTAATGTCACCTGTTTAAATCACCTCGATGGAGAGTGCCTAGTACAATGGCCACCAGCTTTTGAACGGTTCAAGTGAAAGCCGTTTTCAGGAGGAATGATGATGCACTGTTGGGGTGGATATGTTTTTTTTCATCTAGCACTCGCGTAAGTGCGAGATCATTGTGTTGGAAATAGTTGTTTCCCGTAGTGCCATTGTGAAGGGTTCCTTTTTCCTTCATCTTTTGTAATCGAAAAGGAAATTGGATCACTGTTTTACTTTTGGGTGCGTGTTAGGATCGAGTGATTGAAATCCATCTTGGATGCCGGTGCTTCCACGTGCTTCCATGATATTTTGTACTCTCAGCCAGACAGAACACAATTGTTTCGAAGGTGAGGCTCGAGGAAATTTGGGGCCCAAAATAGCTCGTCTGGGAAGTGATAAAATAAAAGCTGAAAATGAATAAAAATATGATATCTTGAAAGTCAGACGAGCCTTGCTCGATCCTCTCAGCCAACGGTTTTTTTTCAAAGGAGTTCCTTTGACTCGAAAAATCTCGAATGGACGTCTTCCTTTCGTAGAACTTGTCAAAGCCTCCAATGTAGTTAGTTTGGGAACGGTATGGTACTTAAGGCCAAACGCGACGCTTCGTTGGCAAAATATGGAATTCGAGATCAGAGCCCAATAATACAGAATGACGTAGTTCAAAGAAAATGAACTGAATTGTTGGCTCGGGGGGGGGATGCAAAACATTGGTGAACTAATCAGGTCGGATTGAATTTTGGATTCTTGGATTCTTTTGATGAACCCTGCAAGTCTAGGCATGGAGCGCAAAATATGGGACTGACTTGAGGTGAAAATAATCCATTCTATTCGATTTTTGATCCAATCTTGGGCGGCTCTTCTGACATACGCCGAACCCCGACAGAATCATTGAATGAATTGGTATGGTTTTTTACACTATTACGTACGTTCGGACGATTGTTCGCGTCTCAACCATTTTGAGCCAATCCAGAGAAGCACAAGAAAGTACCGTTAGTCAAATCCTGGCCATCAGTAAAGCCAATATATTAGGAAGAAATGTGAAGTGCTAAGGATCCCATTCCCAATACCAGTAAGGAGTTTGCGGAAAAAAAATGGAAAAACCAAGCAAAATTGAGCCCTTATTTTGGTCATGAACCAAACCATGCTCTCCTTCTTTACCTCGTGTGTGCTATTGGCATATGTCTTGTGGTGGCGTGCATTGTTGCAATTGGAGGATCAAAGCGAACTAGTAGATCATCGATTGACGGTGGTGGGTATAGGTTTCGATGGATCATTCTGCACGGGAGACCAAAAGAATAGCCACCATTGATATCAGCTGTGCTTGGATAGACAGACACATGGTGTATCACGTCCAGCATCCTTTTCATTATTCAACCATAAAGGTTTCGTTTGCTGCTTTTTTCGTTTCAGAGTCGAAGAGCCACCACTAGTAGAAATGATCCTCGGCCACGTCTCTGCTAAGATTGACACTCCCGTCTTCCGTTTGATCCTCCTCATGGTCTGCATCCAATGCACTTTGCCTCACCTTCAAGTGCAAGGCTTCAATCTCCAGGTAAGTGCCTTCCAAGTGACGCCTGTTCATTCATGAAACAAATGAAACTGCCGCCTTCGACCATGGCTAAGGCTGAGCAACCAGTCTTGTCACATGATCTTTAAGAACACGGAAGAAGCTAAGGGTGTTGTCAAAAACGTTTCCCCGAGTCTTTCATCGGTTCATCAAAGCTGATCCGTCTCGCGCTCGTCGCTCCAATTCATGGTGACACAAACCCGGAAAATTGCTCTTGTTCCAAGTACGTATCAAGCAAGATGTATCATGCAAAATGGCTCCCGTTATCATTCCAGGACCTGTTCCACCCGTTGGTCAGTGCCAAAAGATTCCTTTTTCCATCTCAGATGACATCTGAACTGCATCAGTCACGAATCGTCAAACGTTCCCCTGCGGACCCCGAAGACAATGGATCCCTGATCTGGGAATGCACTTTCCCACGGAGGGAAATCCTTGCTCCTCGTACCAATGGAAGTGGTACACCTCCTTTGCTTCCTCCTGCCACCCCTTCATCTTTCCAACCACCAGATCACAATCTATGCAACTTTACCTTGGATGTGTCTCGCTATGGACTTCGGGAATGGAGTCCAGGATCTGGCTTGGAGTCCCTCTGGATGGGCGGTCCCAAATCTGACGCCCAAGGTCAAAAAAACAGGTGAGGAAAGATAAGAGAGTGCGCCAACTAACTTAAGTAAAATGGGGGGGGGGGCATAAGCTGGCTTGAGTTGAAGGGCATCATAATAAAGGGCGGTCCGTCCTCCCCTCAAGAACTGGTTCACTTAGTAATGACTGAGAGTCGGAAAAATGGGTTTTAATTTTCACGAAAGTAATCTGTTTTCAGGTTGCGAAAATCAACCAAAATAAGTTCCGAAAACGAAATCAAAAGTTGTGAATAGGTGAAAAAAGAAGAAATTAATTACTAACAACCAAAGCATGCATTCCTAAGGAGAGATGGTCAAAATGAAGAAACTCTAGCAATGGAAACATTGCAAAAATTAAAAGAAAATGGGAGTTTTTCATCCTTCCGATTTTTTGGGGAAACATGATTTGTAAACAATATCGTGTGGATGTAGTTCTTCTCAATCTTATCAAAATATGACAAAAACCCATTCAATTTTCCCAAAAGTCGTCGGTTCTAGGTCATTGTGTGGTTAAAATTTGCGAAAAAGTTTTGCTGCCTCAAAATCGCGAAAATAGTTCAAAATTAAATTTAACTAGAAAAAGACTATGTTTCTGACTCCTGAAAATGACAATATTTACAGTACAGTAGTACCATAGTGGTCATAACTTCTCGTTGTTTGCAGCTTTAAAAAAAACAATATCACTCATATTTCGTTTCAGCATCGCGCTACGTCTTTTATGATACCTCCAAGTTTTACGAGCGAAATGAACCCCTCCAGGATCGAGCTTGGATCCTTTCCCCGTGGACCCCGCGTAGCCAAGTGAAAGGCAACTGTCTGAACTTTAAAGTACGTAAGCAAGCAGACGTGGTCTTGTCCTCCCGTGTTCCAACCAGTTCCAGCTAGTTCCACTCGTCCTCGCTTGAGCTAGCCTTTTATTTACTTTCGAGCTCTAAGTATTGGCGGGTAAGCGAGGCAACCAACCCAACCTTTGGCCAAGGCTGGAGACAAAAATCTAGAGGCTCCCTTTAACGCCTTAAGTAAATACACAAGAGAAGGAGATTGAGCGAGAAACGATATTTGCCCAATAACTTTTCCTGGCACAAGTCTGTGCACCAACAAGCATTGCATTGAGAGAACGTATTACTTAGAGTGCAAAAAAAAACCGGGCCGAAATGCAACCCAATCAAGGGAAACATAGGTCGGCCAGTCGACTTCATTTAGATCGGTAGCGGCCTTGACACCTTTTTTTCCCTCGGCCTGTGCCAAAACTTGTACCAATATTGGACGACTACGAGGGGATATTTTCCCACTCTGAAGCTGGCGCAAGAAAACAAAAGTTTTTGTCATAAAGCTAACCTAAACTACTCGACAATTGTGGGAGTATTTTTAGCCGTGTTTTTTCTACCTTCACGTGGATGATGTGCGTGGAGCCTACTGAAGATCGACGCTTTCTCTTGTTTATTTCTAGCATGCTTCTCAAGGTCTGAACATTGGCTCGCTCAATCTGATCCGTATCGACTTGATTGGCCTGATTGGGAAATCGGGTGGCGACACTGCCATAAACGAAACATCCGATTTCCCTGCCTCCAATCCCGAAGAAAGGACCATTCATGAGCTTTTATCTGGTATAAGCAAGCTAATAAGTTAGCGAAAAGCGAGAAGAAAGTACACACTTTATCCTTAGTCAAGCTTCTTCTCGATTCAGATCTGGATCTCAGTGATGCCGTATCTCAGGCAAACGAGCAACGTTGGGCTCGCTCCGCTTCATTGAACAACTATCATTTCCGAACCAACCTGGTTTGGTCCTCATCCGACATGACTAATGGGGTTTGGGATCGAGTTCACTACTCGTATGCCACGCCCTCAAATCACGTCTTTGCTTGGGAGGTTCGCCCTGATTTAGGCGGTGGAGCCGGGGACGTTCGTAACGTATTCAACGGCTACGTGGCTATCGACGATATCGTTCTTAAGGCGGGTGAATGTGAAGGTAACGAACGTGAATTCATTCAAAGGGTTTCTTTCTCAATGTTTCTACACACATACACCGATTCTTTCAAATTGATAATGTCAGGGGGAGGGGGGGGGGGATCTTTGCCCAACAGGTGAAGCCAACCAAATATCGATTGTTCGCCCACGTTAAACGTTAGAGTTAGAATCAGATGGAAAGAAAGTTTCCTAAGTCATACAATTTGTACTCAACAAATTGGAGATAGTTCTAGATTTGCATTTGAACGCACTTGTTGTAAGATAGGCCCTCTGTCAGGTTAGAGTGAGCAACATGGCCACTCTTTTGCAAAAAGGGCTCGTTTTCCATAGTTGATCACATTTTGAAGACATTCTGCCGTTTTGCTGACTTATCAAAAATGACTGATTTTGCAAATGCGTGGGCTTGGTAGCATCGGAATAGCCATTCCATCCTCTCCTATCTTTCATATTCAGTCATTGATCATTGACTTCTGCGTCTTTGCCCCGTATGACTGCGGAGGGCGTTGATAGGACCCTGAAGTGAACACTTTGCATGTAAGCAAGTTCGACCCAACAGTCATAGTTTTGAGCAAATCTTTGAACATTTTTCGGATCTTTGGGATCTCATCTTGAATTTTGAGTCAACTTACTTGCTGATCTGTTGTCATTTCTGAGTGACACTTTCCGTTGTTCTAAAACTTTTCCATTCGCTCGCATTCCGTAAGTCCGTAAGAGCGAACTCAATCTCTATATACCTTACCTGCCATCATATATACGTACGTACATATAGTGAGTGAAGTCTTTGCCCAAAAGGCCAAGGCCAGGCAAGTCAAGGGAAACTTTTGATCCGGTCTCGACATTTGATGCTATTTTTGGGAGGGGTCCACTCTCTTCTGTCATCAGGTTTGACGACATTCTGGGGATGCCAAGATTGGTTAGAGCTCAAACGCTCGAGAACCATCCCATGCTCGATGATTTGCATTCATCCATCCATCCATCCATCCATCCATCCAACCAACCATTCAACCATCCATCAATGGTGGCAATGTTCCAATAGATAAGGTCTCTCTCTTGTTTCTCCTCACAGATGAATGCAATTTCAATGCGGATTTCTGCCAATTCTCCAATGACGAGATGGATGATGACGATTTCGACTGGAGCTTGTCCCGGGGCAGTCTCAAACCTGGAACAGGTCCAATGATGGACCAAAGTGCCACAACCTATGGCACTAGAACTGGTGAGGAACAAACTCAAATCATAGAGATAAATAGAGAGACATCTTGCCTAATTTCAACTGGCAAGCACTCTTCCATTTTATGGCAAAGGTTGCGCGATGAACTTTGGATTGCCGGGAGATTGTCCAAGCTCAAAGATACTACATGAATTTGCAAATATAACACCACAGAGCATTCTCAGATTTTGTGCGCTTGGTTGAAACAAAATTTGCCCTTGCAGTTCAAAAATCAGTTTTCCATATAGTTAAGGCCAGCATTTCCATAGAACCAAGCCAAAATTGGGACAAGAGAGCCGTGAATTGTTTAATATGAACTATCTTGTTTCATGAGCTGCCCATGAATTTGTCACCGCCAGCGATTCTGCATTTCTTCTGGTTCGCTATTAAATGTTTCTTAATTTTTCTTTTTGATATATTTTATAACATCTTCTTTACAAATTCCGTTATTAACCAAACGTGTTTGCCTCTTTTGTTTGTGCAAGTTCAGATGACTGCTTGGTGGGCCAGTACTGAACTGAGCGTGGCTTGAAAAAGCCTTGTACATAAATCGTAAATTGTCTTTGTCAGCCAGACAAACTTGCCTTCGAAATATGGAGTTGAATCTCAACTTTGTCCATCTCCGGGAGTACCATGGACATATTTGTCTCAATATTGGATCCATTATTCCCGAGAACTCTCCCAATAGCAGTTCTCGCGTTCTGATGGTGGATGAAGTTTTTCTTTTTCCCCCAAACCTTTTTAAAATGACAGAATATTTGATCCTTCTATGAGTATAGTACAATCGTCAGTGCTTGCTACGTGACAAACTGAGTGAGATTGGGTCTAGTCAGATTTTGACATTTTCAATCTGTCAAAACCTCCTTCCGACAAAAAATACACCCTGAAGGGATGGTAATAGACAATGGCCTCTAGAGAGGAGAAATTGGTCCAGTGACCGTGGAAGTGATTTTAGTTCTAAAGAAATGAGCGGCTCCCGAGGGCAATCACTCCGTTTTCGTACTTTTAGTCTCAGTTCACATATGCGAGAACAAGTCGATATTTGTGCGAAGAACGAAATCAATCAGAATTGGGTAGTTGCTGCTAAGGAGAGGCCTTGATTCCCTTCCCTTTGATCATTTCAGGGGGTTATGCTTACCTAGATAGTGGCTTCCCACGGCGTCCGGGCGACACGGCTCGTTTGACGCACGGAAAGGCTATTCTGAGCCCCTCTCAGAGGAAGCCTTTGTGTGTCTCATTCTGGGTGAATCTCTATGGAAGCGGTCTGGGGTCCCTCAGGTGAGCTGAAAGCCGTCGTTTCCAATTCGAGTGAGTGTTGGTGGTTCCAATTCCATTGAGCCCGTGTTGCCTCCTCTAACGGAAAACAGAGCAGAAAATAATGGGAGAATTGAGGAGCTGGCTTAATTGGCACAGTTCCTCGGAACTTCAGACGAGGATTCCTAGGACAAAGTAGTTCTCTTGGCCAATCGAAACCAATCCATCAAAGTCCAACTTTCCAAGAGCGGCAAGAATGTAATGAATGAATGAGCGGACTCCATGTCTAAAGTACTCGGTTAAGCCTTTACATGAACATGCTTGAGCGTTTCGTCGTGAACTTCTAAGCATTAGGAGGAGCCTCTTCCAGTTCTTCAAAGACCTGACCAGAAAACTTGAATTCGAGCCAATCCCATTGGAAACACTTTTGTCCCCTACCTATCCCACCCTCGCCTCCAAACCTGAAGCATTGCCAATTCACTTGCTTTCTAAATCTGAACTCAAGCACTAGCCGTGCTTTGATGTGCGCGAGATCAAAAGCCCCACCAAACCGATTGCAAATGAACTAAATCTTGACTTGATGTCGCTAAACAACCCTATTCCTCAAACGAACCACCCAAACTTTCCAGCGTGAGGAAAAACATTTCCTCATCGAGTTGTTCAGACGAAAGGCCAAGAGCCTCGACTTTTCGCACGTCCAATGACAATAATAGCGAAAACGTACTTGCATACCTATGAACGGGCGCAATTTGAACTAGTCACGTGTCTGCTGATCAAGATTAATCTGCCCTTCGGACATCCTTGGCATTGGCTGCCCTTGCTGCCCTTGCCGACCTGTCCGACTGTCTGCCATGAATTGCAAATTTGATCCACCTGTCCATCACTCAATCTCAATACTGGCATCCCACGCTCACTTTGGCCATGGACTTGATTGAAGCCCATTGGCCAGGGGTTGAATGTTGCTCAATTCAATCAAGGTGTTCAGAGTTACTGGTCAATATATCATTCACTAATAACCCAGAGATAGAACTTGCTTCCTTATGCTGAGCCAATCCGGCCAAGACTCGAAGGGAGCCATCAAAATACTAGATTATCTTACGGTGGCCTTTAAGTACAGATCAACTAGGGCAAGACGTTTTCCCCCGGTGTGTACAATACAGTCTATGCCTTCCCATACTTCATGAAATGTAACTGTAGTTGCCAATGTCTCTTAGTTTGAGTGTAATCTTGTATTGTTTATTAATCATCCACTCGCGCATCAAAAGATGAAAAGTGTGTAGGGTATTGTAAAAGGGGTCAATGAAAGCAAATCGAAAAAGTGAAAAAGACAAGATCGAAATAACTGTGGCATTGAGTGTGAACATCGAGGGCACAAGTTACAAGCGTCGCTTAAAATGTTTAAGGTTAAGGTTGGATGGGTAGACGATTCCACATTGCGGGGACTCCACTAAAGAAGAACCAAAGTCTGCAATGAGAATTACCAAACGGCACCTCTAAATTGAATTGACTTGTAGATCTTGTTATCCAAGTATCGCATCTGAGTGATAAAGTACATCCCCGTCCCAAACAGGATATAGTTTGGTGTGCATCAACATTTTGAAGCAATTTGAAAGCATAGGTCAGCTCTAGGTTTCGGCGTCTCTCTTCCAAAGACACAAGACCGAATTTTCGTAAACCTACGTTGAACGGATTCAATTCATTGACTGTCATGTTTAAACCTCGGTGACCACACTTGTGATGACAATTCAAGCATTGGGCGCAAGTATACGATAAAAAGTCGGACGAGAACGTCCGGTTCACGAGTCAGAAAGTTTCTTGGAGTCATCCCAAGCATAACATTGGCCTTGTTAGCTATTTTTGAACAATGTTCACGGAACGACAACTTGTTGTCAAAGGTCACTCCCAAGTCCCTATGAGCTGTCACCTCGTCAAGGGCAACGTTATTAATGGTGTTTGGTGACCGGACGAGAACGTCCGGTTCACGAGTCAGAAAGTTTCTTGGAGTCATCCCAAGCATAACATTGGCCTTATTTGCTATTTTTGAACAATGTTCACGGAACGACAACTTGTTGTCAAAGGTCACTCCCAAGTCCCTATGAGCTGTCACCTCGTCAATGGCAACGTTATTAATGGTGTTTGGTGACCTTTGATCCACTGATCCATTTCCGAACCTTAATTAATTTCCACTTTGTCTCATTAAATTCCATCTTATTCCTGGAAGCCCATCTTGTCATCTCATCAAGGTCTCGTTGAAAAAAGCGCTCATCCAAGTGTGTATTGATCACTCTAGCTATTTTAGCATCATCCGCAAAAAAGACATCCGTATTAGTTCCACGTCTCGCGTTGGTGCTAACATTGATAAAGGATAGACAATGTGATTGATTAAAATGGCCATAACCGATGCATCGTATGCATGAAAAATAGAGAGCTAATGTGCTCATGTTTCAATGAAACCAAACCTTGGATATGTGGAAAGATGCCCATCTTTTGTGACAAGCTCAGTTTTTGGGACGAGTTGATAATAAGACGATGGTTTACTTTTCTCCATTTTTCCAACCTAACCTCAACCTTAACCTTAGTTATATCTTACGTTCACTCATTTTAGATAAGAACACTTTTGCTCCAAGGTCGGGCATTTGAATTCCTCAAAAATTCATGAATGGCAGCCAGATGAAGAGCTAGTACATTAAATTGTGCCACGGCAACTTTTCCCGACTACATACGTCATTCTTGTGATCAGTAGTTTCTTAAGCAGTAACTTCAAGATCAATCAGCTCTTCAGACGATAGAATATGCACGTAGAACAGTGAAGAAGATGAAAATCGAAAGGCCCTCGAAATGCTCAATTGGGAACACGCGCACTTTCAAATGCAAATCAATCCTCCTCCTCGTCTTTCAAATGTTAATTTCGAATGTCTCAGCTGAGGGAGGATTCAGTGTTTCCAAGGCAGTTCCTCGCCGGTTGACAGTCCATGTAGGATTCATGTTTTTTTGTGTAATTACGTCCCTTGCCGAGTGGCTTTTCGAATTTCCTTCCCCTCCTCAGGGTGTACGCGAGGCCATTGGACCACGTGGGTCCCAGATTGGATCCGGAATTTCTGATGTGGGAAGTGGACCATCCACCCTCTAGTCCCCGAGATGTGTGGACCCAAGCCAAGTTCACACTCGCCAATCTTGGGAACATGACCAAGGTAAGAAGAAGCCGTCAGCAGGCTGTTCCCACCGACTGACTCATTTTCCGCCTCACCGCTCGTCACTTTCAAACTCGGCTGGAATTCTAAACTTCACCTGCCATTGTGAATTGAATGTCGAGTAGGTGGAAGAATTTCGCATACGATAAATATGGTATACATTAAAAATATACTTGCACTGTGGACGACGACGACGACGACGACGACGATCTGGTACCATCTGGTTCCCATTGGTACCACTTTCTTAACACGGGGGTCCACAATGACCGTGAATGGGGCGAGCATGAAGTGCCAGGGGATGGGCACAGTTTCTCGGACTAGAGACCATATGGTTCTTCATTCGAATACGACTGGTTCCTCATGAGCCATTTCACCCTGAAACTGCATCACGCTCCACGGAGCTAAGAATAAACGGACGGCTTTTCCGTGGAGAGGAAAAAATAAAGTGACTACGCAGCCAAAAAGGTCTGTTCCATAAATGTGATTCGAAAGTCTACCTGTTTGAAATGCTGCGTTGTTGACCTTTCTCCAAACCGAAATCCAATTCATCCATCCTTATGGTCCTTTTGAAATATTCAAGGTTACTCACTGTGTATATATTATACGTACGTAGAGCTGGGGAAAGTTTTATTTTCGGAGAACGTGCCAGAATTTGGAGTTGCTGTTCCAAGATTTGGCATATTTACGAACCATAAGAGAGCTCACCATTTTATCTCGCACTCCTTAGGAAGACAGGCCAACAATGCTCTTTGTGGCTGTTTTGGCACGAATGATTCATAAATTAGGGCTCTTTAGGCTGGCAGCCACCATGTATGTACATAGCAGTTCCCTGCCGAAAATAGGGTGCTTAAAAAATTGTCAATTCTCGTGAGATGCTTGTTCTTTTCACTGTTGACCATTGTTTCGTCCCTTTATCTCCTTTTCTCTCTCTCTGTCTCTCTAAAGTACTGACATTGACACGATCAAAGCCGGGCCATGGCTGCCTTGAAAGATGCAATAACATTGCCATTTTTTAGTGTTCAAACAGATCTAGTGTTCCCCTTCGGTTTTACATTAGTTTTCCTTTCATTGAGAATCCTTTCAGGAGACGAATCTCGCACAAGCTGTGCTCTGACAGCAACAACAACAAAAAACAACTAGCAACAACAACAACAACAACAAGATCTGTTTCTGAGCGCAAACTTAGAGAATGATCTGTTTCAGCGAGCACAGTTCCATTTATTAAAATGCATACTTTTCTTGGGAACCATGCACTGGCGGCCATTTTCCATTTTCTACAGTTTTGTGTCCCAAGTTATGGGGCCATTATGAAGTCAAGGCTTTGATTCAGGGGTTGCGCTTGTCGACCAAAGCTCGATAATTTGCGAAAGTAACGAGCCTTGGCTCTCCCAAGGGAAGAGGTCAATTTCCGTGATTGAAGGAATGTCTAGGGCAAGCTTTAGCAGACTTTGGACTCGATTGAACCCTAGAGCCAGCCAGTTGAGGGTGCTCAATTTCCACTGGAGAGGTCAACAACGGACGGGAAATGTGATGGTTCAGCACCGCAAAGAGTCAGCCACGAATATTTGTTCAGAATAACATCCCAACCTGATGAGATTATCATTCCTTGCCCAACTCGAACCTCCCTTTGAAGTTGGCCTTGGCATCCCAATGTTGTCACAAAGACGAAGTTTGTCTTTCGTCAAACTTCAGCGGTAATCCAACGAGATGAGGACGTGTGCAGTACAAACTAAACGGGTTGGCTCAAAAGTCCAACAGAAAATGGGTCATGCTGTGTAGGCAGATTCGTTCCATAAGTTTTTTGAAAGGACGTCACTGGACTACCAAATAATCTCTTACCGTCTTGGATGTTCCGATGTTTTTTGTTGTTTTTTGAGGATTTCTTTGCCGTTATTGGGCATGGAATCCCCAGCAGTTCAACATGAAAAGATTACATGCATGTCTTACTTAGCTTTTTCATTCATTTTGTATTTGATTCACAAGAACATCTTAGCATCAAATTGCGCCAGGGTCATTAGATAATGAAATTGGATCATTTTCATCAATTCAGATTTATTTTTCAATTTCAAAATGGACGCCAGTTCACTTTGTTCCGATCACCATTTCTCACGTATCATACAGTAGACACTTCTTTGTCTCAAGACCTAAATCATTTAAATAATAGAGCGAGCACACTCTGATGCACATGTTTTAGGATGGTAAGATAATTCGGCAACTCGATCCAGAACAATCTATAGCCGAGAGCGAAATGTCGGTTTGGAATTCAACTTTCTTGTAAGAATTTGAAAAAGTTGTCTAATATTTCAAAGTCAGTTTCAATGACCGAAAACATTGTTTCTTAGGTTGTTGTAGAAAAGTTGAAAGTAAAACGAAGTTAGGTTTGCGATTAAAGCAACTTAATATTCATCATCGTCAGAATGTGGACCTTTTCCATGCGATTGGAACAATAATGAACCACTGGAATACGGACATGAAGGCCAAGGTTGAAAATTGACAACTCCAATTCATGTCATTGCATGGCATTCTCACTTCACAAGAGACATCACTCCATTGACTGGCTATGCTTACCAATTTCAAGTTTCAGTTCGACCAAACGACTGGGTGAAAAGTTATACCACTAAAGGGCTAACTTGCACCTTATTTAGAGGTAAAACCGCTAAAAAAACTCAATTCCCATTTGAAAAAGAACGCTATCCATTGACTCGATTCCCCGATGTTACTTCCTGACTCAAGCATCCCCCGTCCATATTTCAGTGGTTCACGGAACAAGCCACAAAAAGCGGGAGGAAGTTGGGAATGCAGGCAGGTGTATTTGCCATTTCTTAGGCGTTTTTCGTTTGAATATTCACTCCCTATCTGCGACAGTGGGAAAAGAGAGAGAGAGAGAGAGAGACAGGGTATAGATTCTCTCATTTGTAATGCTCGGATCAACAAATATACTGCTGCGTTCTACTCCTACCGGAAAAGAAAGGCTCTACTAATAATGCGGGAGAACTGCAGTGCACAGAGTGCAGGCCTAGGAGTCTTATAATTTACCGCTTAGCGTATCCATTGAATAGCAGAATTCCGCAGTCTGCATTCAGCCGCACCATTTTTTCCGAAGGAAAATTATTGACATTGTTCCCCGGTTGCGAAGGCAATCAATGGTTGGTACCAAGACCCTAGATCCCGAGTGATTAAGTGAGGCCTTCGTCATGGTGTATTGGTTCCAATTTCAGCTCGTGTTTGAAGGCGTGATTGGGGAAGTTGACCGCTCTGATATCGCCATCGACACCGTCCAGATCCAGCCTGGACCCTGTCCGTGTAAGTTTCCTTTTTTGAGAGCTATGCAAAATATCCCAGCCCATTCGTAAGATCTACGCCATGCTGGCCGAAAGACCGATCCCGGGATTTCCCACTTCTGTCCATTATTGATCCCTTTCCTCAGTCCCATTTATTACCGAGATTTATGAAAAGGCCCCTTGCTAACCTCCCCCCCCCCTTCCCCCAAGACATTTATTTCTATAAGAAGAATGGGAACTCTTCGCTCTGTCATGCGTGCATACTTTACTGAGGATTCGCCCCCCAAAAAGAACCTTCGTCCCGTCGTCTCAAGCACTGCTTACCTATACCAACTTGCCTTGGGTCATTGGATGTCTGGCACGTATTACTGTACATACCTATGTACGTGCACGAACATCCTTACAATAAAGTGCGCGATTTGCCGCCCAGTCCTGAAATGGTGCGAAAGTAGTAGTAAATGAGGGTCATCTATCTTTGGGCGGCCAGATTGCGAGACATCGTTGGAAGCGTCCCATCGAGAGAGAAAGAAACGACTAAGAACCCATTCATCAGAGTCAATTCTTTTCGAGAATTAGGGTGCCTATCCTAGCCTTCCCTATGGGATGTTAAATCTTTTAAATCTCCTCAAGAGAAATAACCTTGCTCTTCAAGAATCTCGAAGACTTTGGCCTTGCTCCTCGACTGGATTCATTACTTGTCTAGGACATGATGCATTTCAGTATTTCTTAGACCCACCCTCTTGTACATTTGGATAACCCCTGTCCTTTTATGGTCTGCTCTATTCAGTACTATCATGTCGTTGTCGTCATGGTGCGTGGCTCATTATTACTCAATTAGGGCTTTTTCTACACTTTCCTTTTGTAGTGTTTCCAGAGTCGGCTTATCCGTTGCAAAAAGAAGCTAAAGGTCATTTCTCGGCCGATTGCACTTTCCGTTTGGGCCTTTGTCGGTGGAAGGCCGTCAACATGGGCCGTGGGAAGCCGGAAAAGATCGGCCATCACTTGCCGTTGGTGGCTTTATCATCCAGAGACAACCAGGACATTGAGTCGGCGGAGTCAAACCCGGAACCCGAAATGCGGAGAAGGGGCGCCAAACCCGGATATCCCCGTCGGAATGAGGACCAATTTCGTCGGAAGCAAGCAGGCTCACGGGACTTGGCTCAGACCCAGGAAGAAGCTATGGAGTCCCTTTGGCAGCGAGTGCGTGGAGGTGCGAATTCCGTACCCCTGGGACATACCAAGTAAGATGGAGGAACCCTGATGACTTTCAGTTAGGGGTGGTTCTTTCAAAACTGATGGGATCCCCTTTGGATCCAGTCGGTTGGATATCTGTCGCGAAGACGATTTCAAACTGAGCGATTCTTGGCAGGTCATTGTGAGTTGATTCTATAACCAAGCTAACCTGACCAAGCCATAAAGATAAGTAATGATATCAGATCTAAGCAACAATGGGCGTTGGCGTAGGCATAGTGAAAGCAATAAATTAACAGCCACAAGTGGGTAAAGTCAAACGAAGAAGAGATAGGTTTAAATGAAATCCACCGGGATTAGTCAAATGACCACAATGACTCACATGACGGTACAGTAAGGGAAAGAAAAGGGGTCAAATAGACACAAGAGGCAATTCGCTCAAGGACCACTCAATAATCTTGGACAAGGCAGAGTGGTTCCCCAATACACATTGAGGCTGCTAACCTGTCTGCATTGGTGTACATGTTTAGGGTTGAGCGAGGATCTGAAGATGATGGAGATGATTTTCTGATGGTGTTCGATACTCGCAACTACCATCATCGGCCCTTGGACTCGGCTTATCTGTACAGCGAGGTCATTACAGGAAAACCGATGCTCACTTCTAACCCTGCCACCCACACTGAGGGCCACCCTTCAGTTCAGTCATCAAACTCTACCCTCCTTGACCAGAACATCGGCGATGAAGATCATAAGGCCAAGGACCAGAAGGTGGGTTCCAAGTGCGTGGGCTTCTGGTTTCAAATGAACGGGGCAATTGCGACCAATCCATATCTGGGCTCGCTAAAGGTAAGTACGTGCGTACGTTCTCGAAAGATCTTCTAAACTCATTGAGATGTCAGACCGTGGCTTTTTTCGGGTGTTGGAAATGTTTTTGGCCCTGTGATTTGACCCGTGTGTCTCGGGAAGACGTTCACTCTTCGACCTCTTTGAATCTTCACGCTTCACGTCTCATCATTGGTCCCTAGGTGTTTGTTTGTTCCCCAGTCATCAATGAGGACTGATTACGTGTCATTGCTGATTCTCCTTTCTCTGTATCCGGTTCAGGTGTAAGAGGTCGAGGGCAACTTCAGCAATTTGCCCACCAGTATCATGGCCAAAACCGCTTTGTGGAGTCTGACCAATAGTCAAGGGCCTTTCTGGCAATATGGACAGGTGCGTTCACCAAAGACTTGCACCCGTTATGCCTTTTAAATGTATGTATACAATATGTATGATCTGGTCGCTACCACCAGGTCAGCTCGATTTGGAGGGAAAACATACTATATCTATAAGTAGAATCCAGCCTTTGTACCGGAATTAAGCTCAGGCTTTGGCCAGGACGTTGCATAAATATTGTTTTCTTAGAAAATGCTAAATCCTTAACAAACTCGATGGAGCTGTATACATTTACTGGACGGTCACCTCATCACAATCTTACAAGAGAGTAGCTTACCGTGATCGCTGGGTCAATTTTTCGTGGCTCAGTTTGTTTTCTTCATAGTATTTAGGCCTTTTTAAATTACCTAGTTCAGAATTGTCCTATTTATCGACATTTGGGCCCAATGTTTTGCCCTCAGCCTGTGACAAGCAAGTTAAGTAGGAGGTTTAAAGACTCCTTATAATTTTGAACACCAAAAATCGATTCGAAAATAAAAGATGGGTAAGGTCCAATAATCAATGTGGAAGAAAATTCAAAGTCATTTATTGCTGCATTTTGGCCAAATTTTGCCCTTTCGATCTATTCCATGACTGCAAATACTTGCGAGACACAAACACTTGAACATATTTTCTGGTTTTACGTTTTGTGTAACCTCCACCAAATTTCCTCCTTCAATGCACAAACTCAAGGTCAGACGAGTAGATCCGGTATCTGGCAATGGAGAACGCATACATATCTTGTTTATGGGAGTGAAATGGGTTCTGAAATCCTTTCTTCGAGAGGGTTTGGCCTCTCTCTCTCTGCCTCTCTCCCTCGCAAAAAGTTGTCGTTAAGACTCTCTGCGGTTCTCCGGCATTTCTTCGGATATTCAGAGATTGAACTCATGTCGCAAACAACAGTTTATCAACTTGACCAACAACAACGACAAAAGAACAAAAACAAATCGGATGCATCCTCTTGACCAATGTAACTCTTTCAAGCACTAGGGCTTTAAATGATGTAGAAACCGAAATGGTTTGGTGGTGCTTTTTGACCAATGATGCCGACATTACTTCACAAGAATACGAATAGTAAAATGGTGTCAAATCATGCATTTAGACGACCCCATTTTCAGCACAGTAATGTGACAAAGTTGTGATTCACATCTCACATACTGACCCCCGTCCCGTATAACAAAGATGAATTACTTTATCCGTTCATCTGAAGAAAGAAATGGCATTTTGTAATTCATTACTTTTTCCGGCATACTTGTTAGGGTTCTAACGTGGTTCAAATGTGATTTTGTTGTTAAAACGTTTTATTACCATTTTGTTGCCAAGGCTGTGCGGTTTCCGTTCATTACTGCAATGGAGACACTGTCCGTCCCTGCCTCCCAGGGACACCGTACCTGACCTGACGAGAGTTCTTTCTTGAAACGTTAGTTGGAATTTCTAAGACAATCATGAAATGCTGATTACCTGGTCTTATCTAAGTTCAAGTTTTACCCATTGGTAAACTAATTGAACCAGAAAGAGATGGTGGATTGTAAAAAAATATCTGCCCGATGAAATTCTCTTAGTTTGGTCACCCTCAATCTTGCATTCTTGCGTTGGAATATCATGCATACGTGGCCAAAGACTGATTCATAAATCGCAAATGAGTAGAGCAGGTTCCTACTCAAATACGAGGCAATGTTGTCAAGAATATGTCATATAAATTTGTATGTGACGGGAATATGTGTCGAAACAAGGGTCGTCTACATGCATCATTACTTTGACGGGGTGTGGTACATAAAAATGTGTTGGACCCAAAAGCTGCAACTGAGAGATTTATTTCCACCTAAATTGAAATCTTGTTAAAAAAGTTCTCCATCATTTTCGATCAGTCGCTATTGTGTTGAAATGCAAAGAAACCTCGAGTCACATCTTCTTTTCTTTTCAAAACAACCCTTGATAATAAAACTCTTTTTTAGTATCAGCATGAAATATGGAACTCACAAGGCTATGATGATAAAGGTGATAAGTCGTCCACACAGCTAATTCACTGACTATGCACGGACTTACAGAGATGTGGACTGCGAACAAAGGCAAAAATTTCTTATCTCCTACTCGTTCACTTTATTCCAAATAAGCACTTCATACGACCACAAGATCGTATTGAATAGATGAACTTGGCTAAATTTGAGCCCAAAACTATGCTTAGGAAAAAAATAGAAAATGTCCAAGGTTATAAAAAAAGCACTACATGAAATTCGAATTTTCGGCGTGCTCTTGGTCACCCATATAAGGTTTTGGCAACATAACCTTACCACTTTACAAGTGATTAATAAAAAATGACCTGCCTTTAATTGAGAAGATCTACGATTCTTATTTTACTCCCTTGATTAGAAAATGGCTCAGAATTGTAATGATCAAGAGCAAGCCAATTGTTCGTTCCGTTTCATTCGAAGCATCCCGTTTATAACTTTAACCCCATGTTGAATATCTGTTGAACCAGTTGGGAGGCACAGTTAGGATCATGGCGAATTGTAATGAGATTGCTCGTTTGATAGAAAAAGCGATGAATAGGTCTTTGAAATTATTCCCCGCTCATTTCCTCGATTAAGACAAAGTCTTTCCTTAAATCGTCAAATGTGTATCCACCATCTAATAATGTAAATACGCATCAGAATTTTGATGAAAAAAGGTTTAAGGTCCTGGAATTGATTGGACCAGAGACATTTAAAACATTGGACAAATAATGGCCAACATTTCAAGGCTACTGTTATCCGTTTTTTTCCCATTTTAGGCTCCGATTTCACTCAGAAGTGGTGTTGACTCTCGGTTGGCTTTTCTCGGGATTCGAGCCAACACCGTGAATGGACATATCGCTATCGATGATGTGGTGGTTTTCGACGGGCAGTGCCAAGGTAAAGGGCCCTCTTTCATTAACGGGTGGTTTTCTTTTCTCTTCATAATATTGCCGAATGAAAAGGAATAGTTCGTTAACTGCCAACAGAACTAGATTCAATTTTGCACATGAATTGTGAGGTTTTGAATGCCTGAGAAGCTGATTCCCTATGATCTTAAAATTTCAAAGAAAATCCTCGTGATTTTTGTTTGTTATGTGGTGGGTGGGTGGTCGGTCGATCATGGTTGGCTCCATTTATTACCCCGACTGTCCGCATTTTTATTGGATTGGTCCCAGATGGGCGGCTTACTGAAAGTTAGCGAACACTGAGAGAAGGACGATCGGTCGGGAGAAATATTGATGGCATGGGACCCCCGGCCAAACGGTACACAGATCACCCACCCACCCACTGGCTAACTCCTCTTTTCTTTGTTCTCTAAAGCTTTTACATTGAGAATATTATGTCCTCCATGTCATGTGGTAAACTTGGGACACGCACCTTTAGACGATATTATGAGTGCATTCAAATATCAAAGGCGACAAGATCAGTTCAAATACAGGAGTTGACATCATGTTTGATAACAAAGATCTCCAAAATATTGAGCTAAAACGTATGAAGATGAAATGGTCATACGTTCGTTCATGTGTCGTTATGCGTCCAGCTCCTTTATGGAAAATGATCAGCTTTGGAGCCGATTTGTGCCCTAATATCGGGTCCTTAACGAAAAAAAGTAATAAGACTGAGAGGAAATCTCAATCAGTGAATCAAATCGCGCACACTTCATTGCAGGTGGCTTTCGGAACAAAACAATGCTAACAGCTTTCATGAACTTTTTCTTGGCTCAACCTATTTTCCGATTTCGTTTCTATTTTGGATTTTGGAGAACGAGGGGGGGGGCTCTGATGCTTGGAAAAAGTTTTGACCCTCTTCTTCTATAGTACTTTCGATTCTATTTCGTCCCTTTTTTCATGTCAATAAAAACTCGTCACGGTGTCTGATTGAAAAAGTACAGTCGTCTAACTTTCTGATTTCAACCAGCTTCTGTAAAAAGTCCTTTCAAATGAAGGAGTAGAGAGAGTGACAAAGATGACTCTATTTATGGCCCATTGCTCAAGGGACTCAAGCCAATCTATTTTCGATTTTAAGTCTGAGCACCTCGGGGATTTGAAAATGGGGTGGGTTCAGGAAGTGATGACCCAAAACAGTGTGTACCAGACACCAAAAGCTACTTATAGTGTAGACAAGCGCCTCCTCCAATCATAGAAGTTCTGCCATGTGATTACTAGGCAAATTCGAGGATAAAATATCATTTTTTTTTTCAGTGCTTCCGAGTCGAGCTCTGACGGATCCTCACGATTGCGCTTTTGATGAGGGCAACCTATGCGGCTGGTTGGCGGTGAATCCGGGAGGAACATCGGGCGAGGAGCTCAGACCTCAGGACTGGCGGTTGGCCGATGCCACTCACACGTTGCTCAACTTCAAAGACCACACCTTTGAGGTGGAGAATGGTAAGCTCCTATTCATTTCCGGCGGAACTTATTTTGCTTCACTCACGCACCCACGTTTGATGTGGGTGGTTTGCTGAACATCTCTACATTTTCGTGTTATTTTCCTTGTCTTGGACTCGCAGGTGGGTTCCTATATTTCGACACGGCCAATATTCAAATTCTCACTTGGCTCGTGAGTGGATCTATCATACCCAAACGAGAATTCTGCTTCACCTTTTGGTTCCGAAGTGCAGCCGTTAACGGAGCTCAGCTATCAGTGAAACGGTGAGTTTGCCATACAATCTTGGTCCCTTTAGAACACAATTTTCAATGAATGCTTGATCTAAAAGTAGGTGAGTCCATTTTGATGCCAGAGACAATTCTGAGGATTTCTGGGCGAGTGAGTATTTCGATGCTCTTCACGCCCAGATCTTGGCAAACATGGATCTGAGCGATCTCCTTTTTTGAAAGGCAGCAATGAATACTCATTTTTCCTCTTTGCTTGGAAACAACCCCTAAAAAGTGAGGGGCCTCTTTTTCCAAGTGCTCTGGATGGTAGTCAGCCTCAACAATCGTAAACGCAGCCCAGAATGCCCCAACAAAACTTGATTCACAGAGCACCAAACAACGAAGGGGTCCTCTTCTAGGTTCCACTTCGACATTACTTTTCCATTTGATGAGACTCAATTGCAACCAGCTACCAAAGTTTGCTCTTGACTAAATAGTCGAGGCATTTGATGCCAATGAAGGGCTGTAAAGCAATCGGTCAGATCCCTGTACAAGTGCCTGTACTCGAGTCGAGTACGAGGACCTTATACATTCTAGCATTTGATGCCTCTTTCGATAAGGTATTTCATTTCATTTCCCGTTTTCAGACAATTCAAAAATGGCACATCCACTTTAATATGGCGTGTGAAACATGACGATCTCCCCAATGCTTCCTTCCCTGAGGGTGTGTCACTTTTGCCATGGATTCCAGCCCAGGTTTACATTGGTTCGGTCTCGGAAGCCACTTTGGTAAGACCCCATAAAATACGAGTACATCACTTTTTTTCTCAGCAAACACTTTTAAAGAATGTGAATATTTTAGTGGTGAATGATTCATGTTTATTGAATAACGTTTGTGTTAAAACCTTCAATCGTATATCTTTGTAATGATATGTTTTGTATTTAGTGATCTGCAGAGATTTCAGCCGAAGTTTCGGTGCATGAATGGCAATGGTTCTCAAAAACCGGCGACGTCACAAAAGTTACTAATTGCGTGCAGAGTGTTTTAGGAAAAGATCAACGAAAATGCCAGCTTTCCCTGCTTCCACAAGAACTACTTCAATAAATAAATAATATTCCCCATCTCATCCGTAGTTGATTGTGGAGGGAAGCTCAAAAGAACGAGGGTTTGCCTTAGACGATTTACGTCTGCTCCAAGACGAACCTGCCACCAAATGCCCAAGTAAGACAAAATGGATGCTTGACCGCAATATTATTCCATGAGTTGTCATCCAGTTAATATGCTTTGTTACATTTTTAAGCCCGTCCCGACTACCAATCGGCTTCTGTTTCCCTCATTAGGGACGATCTCTTTTCTCGTCGGACTTCCAGATCTTACCAAGAGGGGCTCCATTCACTCAACCTCGTTTTGAGCAGGTTTGAGACGTTCAAACTGGACTGAGCAAGGAGAACCTTCCTGATTACAATGTGTTATAATTTGTCCATTGGCTTTTTAGCAAACACTGTCACTAAAACCTGGACAATCACGGATATTGCCTTTTTTAACTAGCTTTGCAGCGAAAGTCTATGTAATTCGGCAATTTATGTCTTTTGAAGCAGAAAAAGTGTTCTTGTTTGTAGGTTTTTTTAAAGATTCTAAAAAACTGACTGTAATACGATTTCTGTTAATATGATATTAATAACATCTCTGGTTTCATTGTTATCAAATGTGATTTTGTTGCACCGTGTGTGTTTTTATTATCATTAATATGTTCCCTAAGTTCAGATTCCCTCGCATTTGCCTTTCCAAACGTTTAGGAAGCAATATGTTGCCTCTCAAATCTCAATCCGTACGTCAAAGGGAGTAAGTGAGTCCGGCACACACTTAAAAGCTTATGGTCGGGTGTTGATTCAAAATTATATCCTCGAGCCTGTCGGGCTTGTCGATGGACTCGCCCACCACATCAATCTGGGGGACGGTGAACTCTGCAAGAAGATAGTGTATTGATCATAGACAAAGTCACAATCAGCCTCGGAACAGGAGTGTCTCTACTCAATCCTACCGTACTCATCCTCGGGCCGGTCCTCCTTATTGGAGTAACAACGGCAATCCCAGCCCGTGGGCCCGTGGCAGTGACCACGGGCTTTGCCCTCTCGCTGACAGTAGAGGCTGCACACGCCATCGTCCAGACAGAGAGCGTATTGCTTGGCACTCACCGTCTCATCGGCGCAAGCGCAATCCGTGTTATCCGCGTTGCACTGACCCGTGACGCGGCCAATACTGTGGCAAGAAGCCTCACAGAAACTGGGAGCAAACAAACAAAATAATGAGTATCAAGGACCCGAGCAAATGAATTTTGGTCAAACGACTAAGTGGGAACAAATGTTTGATTTCATTTGAAGTTTTTGTTTGACTTTGGTGAATCCTAGGAATTGAAAGCCGATCAGAGAGGGATGCCCTTTGAGATGAGATATGGCATTGTCGAGTACCATTATACGAAAATGCATTAGCCATATCATGAAGAGCAATGAAAAAAAGCCATTAATTCTGACGTGAAATCTTAACCATATTGGATAAGTAATTAGGGAACCGAATAAAACCATCTGGTTATTTATTTAAGAACGAAAACAGCAAGAAATTAGCCGTGGAGAAAAAAAGATAGTTGATAATTAACGGTTCATTCAGTCACCAAGTTGTGCAGCCAAAAGGTCTTGTATGGGTCCCATAAATTGAAAACAACAACTAGTCAATCTCCCCCGAACATTAAAAATACGATAATAATTTCTTTAATTTAGACTGTATAAATGCAAAGTCAATAAGGTATGGACATGAATGGACAGGGAGGCCGTAAATGACGGCCATGGGTAAGCTTTTCATTTAAGAACAAGTGTTACAGCCTGGCCAATTTTATGCTTCAAAGCACATTTAAGCAAACAAAGAAAGAAAAGAAAAAGTTCTACAGGTGTCATTCAATACACTGTGAGCGTAAAGTTTTTGCATCATTGAAATCTAGAGGAATCTAATATTTCTCACTTCAAATTGATTGCTTCTAGGAATAAAGTATATATTTGGGGAACCAAAGGACCGTCTATATTTTATCAACATTGAAGAGGGAATTTCCAATTAGCAAAAAGGTACAGTAACTGTTTCGGCCATTGCCGAAGTATCATTTCTTTTCAAAAAAATGAAATACCACCTGGCACCAAAGGAACACTCAGAGGACGATTGACTGATATGATTGAGGCTGGAATGACTCAATTAGCTATTTCTAAGGCCTTGGAGATCGCACTGCGAAGTGTTAAACTTTGTTGGGCTCGACACTGGGCTGATAAAAGACTCCAAAACAAACCTCGATCGGGGTCGTCCTAAGGTTGTGACAGGAGTGATTAATCATGTGCTAAACCTGAACTTGGGAAAGAGGCTACAGAGCACCCAAAGGCTGTCAGCTAAGCCAACCAAACTAGGATTATCGGTGAGTAGGGAGCCCCAGGGGGTTCATTTGTAGCATCACCAGGGCGCTTATACCTCTAAGCATCAAACAGCCCCTCCTAACTGAAACAATGACAACGGCCAAGTTCACCTTCGTCAAAGACAATAAATTCCTGTATATTTGAGAACATTGAAACTGAATAATCCGGTCAGAACAGGGCCCTTTCCAATTATTTCCTCCTCCATATATATATTGTGCGACCACCTATGGGCCCAAAATTTGGAAAACGTCTTGTTTGCTCCAATGGTGAAGGACCCGCGAAAGATCATGGGCAATGGATGGGCAATGTTTGGCCCTTGCAGAGCGTCTAATTTGAATTTCCTTGCTCAAAAAAAACCCAAGGTAAATTCCCAATACTACTAGGATGAGATTTGGTCTTAAATATCCCTCACTGCCATGAAGAGGAAGTTCGCCACAGGCCCACTAACCCAAAGAAAACTCAGTCCCTGAACTTCTGGAGGATGTGATATCATTCACTTGACCTTAATTCCATTGAGAATTAATGAACACTTTTTAAAATGAGGGTCAGTTCGTTCGGACCGGTCCCTTTCACCAAACGCCTTGAGCAGCATTATCGGCGTCGCTACCATAATTAAAGAAAAAAAGATGTTCAATTAAAAGATCATTACACTGGATGCTACAAGAAATAAGTTGCTATGTTTGCTCATCAGTTTAACTAGTTCTATCAAGGGGCAAGGCCATTACGGTCACAGTGTATAGTTGGCCTTTTTGCTACCACTGCATGCTCCATCACAATTGGCAAAGAGGGCAGAAGGCTAGCTACGTAAGTCTCACCACTCAGTCACGCCATAACTGCTACCAGTACATTGTCGACCTTGACCCACGAAAGTCACACCTGGCTCTTGGATAGTGAAAAATGAGTAAAATATTTTGTTGCTAGAGAGCCTGGACAGCTGGACCAGGTTCAAATATCTACAAGGGTTTTTTTGATTTGTATTATGGATGAATCAGTTATTCAATATTGATTGTCAACTGGCCCTTGTTTCTGGCTACCACTGACACTTACCCATTGCCTAATCGACATCTGGAGGGGACAATCTTCTTGACCGATTGGGTCAACTCCCAGGTGTTGACCTCATCCTTAAACTCGCTGTACTTCATCTCCACATACTCAACTACGTCGAGTCCTCCGAGGAGATTGTCAATGCTTTGGCGAAGATCCAAGTCCTCCTCCTGGCAATTGCAATTGCCCACCTCGTCACAGAAACCTAGAAGACACGAGCAAACCAAATCTTAAACTTGGCTCGTACCACTCGAGACGACTGCCCGGATGGATCCGTACCCGTTTTTCGTCCCACGACCCAACAAGAGGCACGACAAGCCCGATCGTTCCCGAAAAAGGCCAGAATCCCGCAACGGAAGCGAATACCCTCGATTGGGTTGGGACAAATCGACAGGAAGAAGGCCAAGGACAGGAGAGTCAATTTGGGGCTGGCCATTGTCCTGGATGTTCACTTACTTACAAATGAATGTTAGGATATTGCTATTAAACGCAGACTATATACCGACGTCAATTATTCATTCCTAGAAAGGGAGCGATATCAAGGCATTTCAGGGCATCCGGCCAAATTTCCCACTTTGGAAGTTTTCCCTTGATAAGTGGGATTGCTGATGTCACACACTGTTTCCGTGCGTAACAATCATGTCGCTTGATTTAAAGATTTCAATATTTAGTGACGGCCGAAATTTACAATTAAACGTGACATGTCTTTAGTAGTCAGAGTTGTATTCCAATGATCGTAAATAGCAGAAAGCAAGTGACTGAAATAAAAGAAGGTCCACCAATAAGCTCTGAGAGGGTCTCGTAATCTTCATACCTAATGAGTAGGGACGGGCAAATTGTGTAAAAAGAATTTTTGTCACTAAAGACCATTTTTTACACACATCCGCATTTCTCACTTTAATTTGCACCTTTTTTATTTTTGGTTTGCACTTTCTTGCACATTTGGTTGAAATCAGAACTTTCTTTGCGTTAGCATTGGTTCCAAAGGTTGAAATCTAAGGCTGCCGCCAAAATAAAGATATGGAAAGCTGAATTTTGAACAATTGATGTTAAATATTGCATTAAAAAGCCCAAAGTACTTCACTTTTGGTCGAGAAGGTACGTTTCAACTACATACGCCCTCAGGACTTTTGATGACATGGTAGAAAAGTGTCAAAGCTCAAGCTAAATTTTATCAAAGTCAAGTATCGGCCAATAATAAGGCATATTTAGCCGTTTGCAACAAACTTAAGAATATGTAAGCCAAAAATATATAATACTCAATTTGAACCATCTTGAGACTTTGCATTCACTTTGAATTTCAGGAGATTGTATGAGCTGGCTGCTTTGCGATTACAATTTGAATAGTAGTCCTGTTTTCATCATGATTAGTGTCAAACCAAATATATTTTCATCTAGAAAATATTTTTCACATAGTTTGGGATTTTGGGGCCCAAAAATTATTCTTGTACATTTTCATTTTTTATCTTTTTCTTTTCCTCCTTTAATGATACGTAACAAAGAGAAAGATGACTTCTGAGAACAAAGGCTTTATTCAGATGTGGATCAAATAGGACACAAATCTAATTATTAAGTGAGCAAAAGTGCCATAAGCAATAGCACTAGACTCTCAAAAAGAATCAATTGTAATCTGTGTCATAACATCGGAATCACTTAAAAAGCGTCCTAATGTCAAGAATTGTAACAAAGATTTAATTTCTTGTCAATAAAATAAAGAAGCTCAAAAGATCACCCAGTATATGCAAATGCTTTCCTAGAATTTGGCTACAGAAAAAGGCAATAAACTGGACTAACAATGAATGATCTTTTGGCCATGGCAGCAACGTTTTTGCAATTTTCCAATTTTTCCTCATTTTTTCTAACTAACAAAAAAGTTCGGCCAAATGACAACTGGTTTTTTTTTATGTTCTACTAATCAGAACCCAGCATGGACATGTACTTCTTAGGGATAGCAGGTTCAATTACCGGCGCTTGAAGATAATATATTGTCATATTCCTTTTTGTCTATGTGTTGCTTGATATCGTAGGCAAAAATAGCCCCCCTCAAACATGTTGTTACCTATGCCTTGGAAAGTTTATTCGCAAATTTTGCATAAATTTGTTTGATTTTTCATGCAAATTTGCTGTCAATAAAGACCATACTTATCTGCAAGTTTTGGCCAGCCCTAGTTTTTATGCTAGGAAAAATAAACCGAACAGAAACAACGAACCGAAACGTTTTTGGCTTATATAAAATCAACATATTTGTTTTGTTTTAAGCAACATAAAAATGACATTTGGGCCGCAAATCCAACGCATTTTGTCGGAGCCTAATCATGATTGACGACCAAATGCTTTTACCCAGCTGAACTGTCCAAAGAGCGGCAGGGTAGTGAAGCAGGCTCTCAATACATTTTCATGACTCTCGTTATTATGTAGAGTAGAACTAAGTCTGACAATTGACCTTTTTGAGAAAGTCTTCTTTATAACAGAGGGCAACGTGCAAGCCCAAGGTGGTTTGCCCCCCCCTTCCCCCCCCCCAAAAAAAAAAGAAAAAGATAAGCTCCTCTTTTAAGGTTTTGCAATTTCGGGCCGACTCTACTCCTTTAAATTTGGAAGATGCTAGTTGTTCCCCAAAAGAAGGAGTCTCTGTTTTATTATCGCATTACATCAATGACTGTTGATCATGGTTCAGTAAAACGGGATCGAAACAAAATCTTTGGTTCATGGATGAGTGGTCTCGTTTAGGCATTGAATTCCACATTCTCGACATCGATTTCGTTCAAAGAGGGCTCAGAGAATTCTGGAACGAAAAATAAACGAAAATGTACTTTGTCCCGCCTCATGGGTGTATCGCGATTGATTGATTGATTTCGTACCAATGGCATCCTCTTCGGTGGCCTCCTTGTTGGAATAACACCGGCAATCCCAACCGTAAGGCCCTTCGCAAGCTCCTCGGGCTTTGCCATCGCGTTGGCAAACTAGACTGCACACCCCATCGTCCAAGCACAGCGAGTACTGCCTGGGGCTCACAAATTCGCTGTTGCACGCACAGTCCGAGAAATCCTCGTTGCAAGTGCCGTCCAAACGCCCAATGGCGTGACAACTCGAGTTACAGAAACTGCAAGTCAATTATTAGGGTCATTATTAACATTGTTACTGTGGCAGCCAATTGTAGCACGTGCAAAGGTGGTTCAGACCCAGAGCCTCTGTAGGTAATACGTACGCATTGCCGATCTTGCATCGAGAGGGCGCCAAGCTCTTGATGGCGTCGGGGAGCTCCCATGACTTGACCTCGGCCACAAACGTATTCCATTTGAGTTCCACATACTCAAACACATCCAGTCCGTCCAAAAGTCGGTCAATGCTCTCACTCAGGTCTAGCTCGGTTTCCGAACAGTTGCAATTGTCGTCTTCGTCGCAATTTCCTGCAATGGGTTCGTCAATCGTTGATGAACACGTCAAGGCTTGGACGTAATAAAATGGATCAAGGTCCAGTAGTGTCCGATTGCTTCATCCCAGAGAGATGAATCGAAGTAATCTTAGTAGCTATGGCTGCCTACCGGTTTTGTGTCCAGTCACCCAACAAGACAATCGGCAAGCGCGATCATTGCCAAAGAATGAGAACACGCCACACCGAAATCGGACAGCCTCGGATTCCATGGGCGCCAAGGCCATAAAGGCCAATACAACGGGGACCAGCCACTGCATGATGCCTCGATTCACACTGTCTTGCTCTTTGGCTACTATGAAGGTAAAAACGGTCTCGGGATCGGGGGATTACACTCCTGACCTGAAACCAATTTGAATTGAATTTCAATTGAACACGTCCAACTCGGATTGAATCTGGTGTGGCAATGGGGGAATTTCCGAGTTCTAGCTCGGTTACGATAAACGTTAAGATCAGTTTGCCTAGGGAACTGGGTGGACAGGGTGGACGGATCGGATGGTTGACAAGACGAGTGAGTCATTCATGAGCGCGAGCTCATCGAGAGCGCAACTTTGACGCCGGTTAGGCTCAAGCTGTGAGATCTCTGATTCGTGGCCATGTACCCGTGGAAACGGCTGTTCAAGTCCAGGACAAGCTGGATGTATCTCGATCAACCATTGACCAATTGAAACCAGTTCCTCTGGCGTGAACTTTGGAAACCCAACCAAGCCTAACGGTGAATGGATGGATGGATGGATGGATGAACGAGAAGGTTTCAGCCGCAAATCAGTCACGAAGCTGTTTTTTTTTCCTAATCATCATCCACATCATGCAAATGACGATTAATTCACTCCAGAGTTGTAGTCGACTTTGTGACATGCAAATACCTACAAAACGAAAAAAAATCTCGTCATTCCAATATCTCACCTGAATTGTGGGGCTGAAATGCTAAATGCAGTCTACATTGACACAGTGGATCAACACAACTCAAATCAATCACTAACGTCCGTTTTGTTAGGGTTCTACTCGTACGTTTGCTCCCGATTTATCGCACTTCTGCGAAATAGTAATAACCTCATCAACAATCGTTGTTCTTCAGCGTTTTGAAATTTAGAGAAGAGAGCGAGCCCACAAGTGAGATTGCAACCTAGTTAACACCAGTTTGATTTTTTTTTGTTATTCTAGATCAGGATGACAAACAGTTTGGAGCACTCTATCCCTTACTACCAGTTGGGTCATTCAAATGGGAGCGAGAAAGAGAAGCATTTGAAATCGGTAAATCAGGCCTTTTACTGATCCCTTGAGATGTAAAATTTCGCTGTACTTAATCACACGGCTTGAAAGCCAGTTTTTATAATTCGTTGGTCACATAATAAAGATTCTAAGATAGGTTATGAGGTGGCGGAAAAGGTGTACATTTCAATTTTGGGAAAGATATTGCGGCGGAGGATCTGTACCATTCTTTTCATTGAGCGGAAGAAGCGCTCTCTGCTTCGTCTAGGTACGGACCAACAAGCGTAGCAACGGGAAAATACGCTACGGTCACTACAATTGACCCTAAATCCTGGGTTGGAACAAAGCTCATGAACGCTTATGAAAACGTACAGTATCAGATACCTTTCGTACCTTCTCTGAGTACTGTACAATCCCAACCTTTCTAACCTCTCCCAGTACGAAAGCTCTCTCATATCCTCAATGTTCCTAGTAAGACATCTTTGGACCTGCTCGAGCTTTTGCAAACCTGCTGAACTCATTGGAGCCCAAATGGGAGAGGCATATTGAAGATGCGGCTGAACAATCGACTTGTACAGAGTTAGCATCGTGAAACTATCTCTGGACTTTGCGTACGATATATCCAACCACAGGTTTGAAAAGCCTTACCAACTTTCAACTGGATATGCTCATCGAACTTCCCATTATCTTGGAGGACTACACCTAAATCCTTCATAGATGAGACCTGCTCAATGTCCTTACCTTCATCATCTAATAGTGGAGTGTCTAATGGCGTCGACCCAAAGGTCATTGAGCGGAATTTCATTCCATTCAAGGCCATGTTACTCGCAGCAACCCAGGAATAAATTTGGTCTAGGACCTCTGCCAGACAACCGGAATCCTGACCATTCCTACCAACTACCAATTTTGTATCATCAGCATAAGAAGAGATACTGACATTACTACTACCAAGCTTCTGAAGCGGAGCAATGAAGATAATGAAAAGGAGAGGACCCAAAATGGAGCCCTGAGGGACACCCGACTTGACATCATGTATGTCACTAAGGGATCCCTCAACCTTAACTAATTGTTTCCTACCACAAATGAAACTTCTTAGCCAATTGAGAACCTTGCCTTGGATCCCAATCTCATGGAGCCTGTTAACTAAAAGGCCATGATCTACCTTGTCAAAGGCCTTGGCAAAGTTGAAATAAACTACATGGACTGATTCATGGCTCTCCAGTCCCTCTATAACCTACTCTATATGCTCAATCAGTTGGGTAACCGTGCTAAAATGTGCTGGCTAGGAGGAAGGACTTTGTGGATATCAAGAAATTCAACAAGTTTGAACTTCTTGATCTTCTCAAACACCTTCGCAATATTCGAAGTGAGAGAAATCGGCCTATAGTGAATGAATGGGAATTGCCATTCATTCACTCAATTAGGTTTGGTTTTTCACGGCATTTTGGTAAAACGTAATTACTTTAAAACCTAATAAGTTTATTGCTCGTTTATGTTTAGCTTTAGCAGTTTTTCTCTGACTTGTAGTTCCAAATCGTTATGTGCAGTTCTTTAGTTTGATTGTAATAGCCATTTATTGTTAAAATTTATTGTTCATTAGTGTATTGATTTGATTTTGTGTTAGACCAGTTTATTGAGTTTATTTCTGTGTTTTTGTGTTGTTTTCCCAGTTTACATGTTCTTGATTCCTTGCTTTCTCTGTCCCTTACTTCTTGTTTACTATCTCCATCTTAGATTTATATGTTTAGTTTGATGTGAAGTAGTTCATCCCTCTTTTGCTCTGTTGTCCTATATCTCAGGACAAGATTGTATAGCCTTTTACGTAGTTTTTCTCTTTTTCTTGGTCTCTTGATTTTGCTCCTAATTGATAGTTCCTCCTGCATTCATGAAGCTATTTTTGGAAAAGTCAGCAAAGAGGCTAGACAATGTTTGGACCTGGTCTTAGCTGGAAAGGATCCTTCCATAGTCAATAAGCCCTTTATTACAGAGGCTTTAGTTGCTTTGGTCAATGAAACCAGGGTGCCTCTAGAAGAACAGGCTCACCCTGTAGTTGACAAGTCGACCAATTTGACCAATGTAGAGGTTGAAGAGGTGTCTCCACTTAGAGTTGAGCAGGATAAAATAGTTTTGGAGAAAACGGTCTGTCCTGTTTATCGAAAGCAGCCTTGTCCTCATGAAGAAAAGGGCTATCAGTTTGACCACCCTAAATGGTGTCAAAAAGTTCTCAAGTTCGGCCTTGAGAAGTACAATAGGAAGAAGGGATGTTCAAAAGTAGATTGTCCTTTTTTCCACCTATACATGAGCCGTCAGCCCATGAGACTAAACGTGCTTTAATGGGAACACAAAGGAAATAAAGGTACAGACAAGCTAAGTCTCATAGTTATAGAGCTGACCCTATTCCTAAACCTAATAACACCCCACCCTCCTTCCTTAACCCGTTTAGCATCCTCCCTCCACTCCTCCTCCTCCCTCCCATTCTCTACCCCAATTTCCTCCTATTCCCTTAGATACCCAAACTAGTACACCCATTCCTATTAAAACCCTCCTTCCTAATATTCCTTGTCCCACCCCTATTCCCAAAATACGTTCCAATTCATATATAGTTGCCCAAACCATTTCCCACACCAAAGGTTCTCCATTAACTCATGCCCTGCCTCAAGTAGAACGAAGCTTTATTGATAAGCGGGACTTTTTACGGTTGGAGAGGATGGTCCAAGATCTTGTGAGCTTGGTCCGTCAAAAGAGTGGCCCGTAAAGGGGCTATTTTTGAACGTGCATTGTCTGATTACTAAAAAAGACAACACAAAAGTTAAGATCATAGAAGAACTAGCCGTTGAGAGAGAGAGAGATTTCATTCATTTCCATAAAAGAAACCTGACTTCGGCCAGGGGTCTTAGATGAAGAACTAACCATAGTTGATTTCAACTTTGTTCCTTGTGATAGGGTACGTCCTGATAATCTCATTTTCCCACATGAGGGTACGTGTATGCCTATGTGTTAAGAATGATTTGCAGATTAGTCATGTACAAATGTCGAATGGTTAAGTAGAGGTCTTAGTATGTCATATCTGAGGGCTTGATCTGTCAATTGTAACAATGTATAGACCCCCTTCTTGTCCAGTAAGCTCTTTTATGTCAGCTCTCCAATTCACTGGAAATGAGTTGGATCCAGCAGTTTGCTCGAAGGTTTTCTTTGTAGGGGACTTTAATTTTCCGGCTAGCGTTGCAGAGTGGGAGGCTAGTCCCGATGGGTATATTCCCATTTCGAAATCGACATCTCAATCGTGCGAAAAGGTGCAAGAATCTTGCGCAATTTTTCTCAACATGTAGGTAGGTGTAGGAACCAGAGCGAATAACGTTCTGTATTTTGTCCCTGATCTGATCCAGTATGTCCATGTGACGCCTAGTAATCTGTCAGATCATCAAATTCTTGAGATAAGGTCGACCATTACTCAAAATCCGGCGTTCTTTAGCTTAGGACCGGCCAAAAAGGTCGGCCTGGCTAAGTTCAAGTTTAGAAGAACTGGACCTCACTTCAATGCTGAAACAGGAATCTTCCATAGATGCAGCCATTGATACACTAGTTTCAGTTTTTAAGTAATTTTGCTCCAGTTTAGCAATCTCTGAATGTGTTCTGAAAGGTGGGACACGGACAAAAAATGGGTGAAGCACATTCAAGATGTGGTTGAACGATCGACTTGTACAGAATTATCAAGATGCTGTCTCTGGATTGAAACGTGCGATATATCCAATTACACATTTGAAAAGCTTTACCCACCTTCAACTGGATATGCTCATCGAACTTTCCATTATTTTGAAGGACTACACGTAAATCTTTCACAGATGAGACCTGCTCAATATATTTACCTCCATTATCTGCAAGTGGAGTATTCAAAGGAGCTGACTCGAAGGTCATTGAGCTGAATTTCATTCCGTTCAAGGCCATATTACTCTCAGTAACCCAAGGGCAGATTCATACCTAGGTCCCTTGGAAGGCTAGTGGAATCTTGGCCGTTTCTACCAGAAACGAACTTTGTATCGTCAGCATAAGAAGAGAGACCGGCAGTAATACTAAGCATTTGAAGCGGAGCAATAAAAAGGAGGGACCTAAGATGGAGCCCTGGGGAACATCTGACTTGACATCATGTATGTCACTAAGGGATCCCTCAACCTTAACAATTTGTTTCCCATCATGAATGAAGCTTCTAATCGAATTGAGAACCTTGCCTTGGATCCCAACGTCATGAAGTCCATTAACCAAGAAGGACATGATCTACTTTATCAAAGCAAAATTTGGTACTAGCAGCGACCTGTAATGGCCAAACATGCCCAAAAACCGCTTCAACTCCTTCCCATCCCTTGGGACTGGGAAGTCGCGCCTAATCTTCAGTTTGGACTCGATGGGGCGGCGAATTTCACTTCCCTTGACGTTGAACCCAAAAAACTCCACTTTTTCTCACCAACGCCGTAGGACTGCACCATCCACTTTGGCTCTTGGTTACTACACCATCTCTCTTCATCTTTTCCAACGTCTCCACTCCCTCATCCATCAAACGCACCAACAATTAGTCCTGGGGCGAATCTGGACTCGAATGCGACTGCGCGTGAGTCTTTTACATGATTTTGTAAAAAATGGTAGAAATGGTAGAAGCATTCTCAATATGACGTCTTTTTATCATGCTACTAGCGAAAGACAGAAACAAAGAGAAAACAGAAACTATCACAATTCTAATTAGATCCACGGCACTTGCGTCAGTTTTTCCTCTGAAATGTCTCAAGAACTTTGAATTAGTCAAAAAGGCACCCTCGGTATTTTATGATTTTTTTACACCGCCCGGTATTCTTTAACTGTTTCAAAGCGCCCAGCGTTCAAGTCCCCCTGGTCTCATCTGCAATTGTACAAGTACAAACTTCGAAGGTAAATTATCTTTCAAGGGCACCTCAATTGACAAAGAAAATAAAGCGTCTCCAATTATCTTGTGGAAAGATGCGTTACTTTCTAAAATTTGCTTTTCTTAATCTAAGCTAGCTATACGTTTATCACTCACATTTATTGTATGCCCAATTATTATACTGCATATTCCACGTTGGCAAATTAACAACTGAATGGCTGCTCTAGTTTACAATGAGATGTCAAACTCACATTTAGGCTCAAGTTTGTATTTCAATTGTCACCAACATCTTGGTTCAGGGCAGAGCGAAAGTGGTTCGAACTCTTCTCCAAGGCTCATCCTGATTAGAGATCGCAATGAATAACCATATCTTGATCATGGTTGTTGGAGGGAACAAGTTCCTTTTTCTCCTTGACGTCTCCGGGGAGAACGGGCAGAATACAATCCTGTCCAGTGCGGGTTTCAATCATGGCGATGATGGTTGAAAAGTAAACCAACAAGCACGAAGGTGAAGGTGACAGTGACGAAATGTCCTAAGAGATGACAATGGAAGAACGAACAATCAGAAAACAGTCAATTCATGGCTAAGTTCGAAAAATCCAAGCCAACGGCGGACAAGATCTTACCTGGTGGGAAGACTTAAAGTAAGTGAGGATTTCCAGACAATCGACTCGCCACGCCGAGAAAATATTTAGACCGGGAAGAAATCCGGTTTGGCCGGCATCGGATGCCGTTGTTGTCGTTGGGCAAATCGAGTTACAAAGGCAGTTTGGACCAGTTTTCAGGCCATGAACTCGTGTACTTCCAACAAATGGCTCTGTTATGAATACATGCTAACTAACCATTCTTGTCCAGGAAGAATTTACTCTTGGAGACTGGTTTGGTTTGGTATATGATGGACTGGCTTCGAAAGAACAGGGATCATTGATAAGTTTAACACGAATCTGATTTCTCTCTCAAAAAAAAAACCTGTAATCCATACTTGGTCCAAAAGTTAAAAAGACCTCCTTGGAGGCCTGCCTTGATCTTGCCAACATCTTGCACCTTATTCAAATAGAAAAAGTCCATCTGAGATTTTAAAAAAAAAGCAGGAATATTCAATTTTGTTATTTGGTAAAAACTTCGCAACCTCTAATCAGGACAAAGAATGAGGAAAATATACTTCTTTATCAATGATATTTCACTTTCACTTATCTTACTCTTCACAAGGTCAATAGTGTCTGCGCTAGCTGGTTCCATATGAAAAACACCTAGTTTTGTCAAGGAACCATGTTTTCCGAGTGGTCTAATGTACCTGATAGAGGTACGAGATTGTTCGCCAGAGGGCGTGGGTATGAATTCCGCCTTCGGAGGCAAAGCACTAAAAAAAGAGGGTATTCAACAGTTCAGATGGGGTCCGTAAATGGCCCAACGTAAGAATGTGAAGTGGGTGAAGGACATAGATACATCAATTATTCGTGGAAAGGCCGATTGGAAGGTCAAGAGAAGCTAACCCACAGATAAAAAGGAAATCGAGTTATCAATCACAGCTTTCCGGCAGTTCATGCCTATCCGTAAAAATAGAACATTCTAAAATGGGCAAAAGAAGTCAAAAACTAGCTTTTTTCGGCTAAAAAGTCTTTTTAAGCATGCTACTGAGTAAAGTTGCTATGTGAACCATTCCTGTCATGAATAAAAAACAGAACTGAAACTCTATTTCAATCCCTTAACACAGAACTGCTCAACCTCAAAAGTATAAGTGACCTCTCAAAATTTGATGGTGACGTCATCTTCCTCTCTTGCTTCAATGTCCCAATACGAGAGCTCTCTCATATCCTCAATGTTCCTAGTAAAACATCTTTGGATCTGTTCGACCTTTTGCAACTAATTTGGGCCCAAATGGGTGAAGCATATTCATTATGTGGTTGGACAGTCGACTGGTACAGAGTTTGCATCGTGACACTATCTCTGGACATATTTGAAAGGCTATCCACCTTCAATTGGATATGCTCATCGCACTTTCCATTATTTTGGAGGACTAGGCACCTAAATCTGTCACAGATGAGACCCGCCCAATATCTTCATCTCCATTACCTACGAGTGGAGTGTTTAATGGCGTCGACGCAAAAGTTATTGAACGGAATTTAATTCCGTTCAAGGCCACATGACTCTCAGTAATCCAAGCGTAGACAGGCTATTGGAAAGCCATTCTTACCTAGACCTAACTTCGAATAATCAGCATAAGAAGAGATACTGGCAGCAATGCTAATCTTGAGATGTGGAGCAATAAGCATGATGAAAAGGAGGGGGCCTAATAAAACACCCGAGCTAACATCATAGACAAGGTGGGCCATTTAAATATGCTGCCACTTTGACGCTATATTACTCGTGATCATTTCGTCAAAGGTGATAATGGTAAATTTGGGAAAATAAATAACAACCCTCGTCAGTTATGATATTAAATATACAAAGAAAATCTAGCCTCAATTTAAAGCCACAATGAAAACGAAATTCCTCACCCTTTGCCCTGATCACAATGAATGTGCAGGGAACTTGGTTGTCATCACTCTTGGGACCTAATGAGACTTAATCTTAGCAGAATTTTTTTCTCATGGGAAAAAAGTCAACCTGGAATTTGGCATTATCTCAATATTTGGTAGGATGGCGTCCCAAGACTAAGTTTTTAAAGTACATTGTGATCCCGAGATTTTTTTTAACCTAGGCAGAGAAAAAATTGCATGATTTTACAACAAAACATTCTACTTGTACTCAGGAACGAGCCAGCAAAACAAACCAAAACCTTATCAGAAGAGCTGAAATCAAAAATCCAATCGCTTCCATTTTTGTAATCGAGATTTCGTATGTGGACAACATTGGACATGAGATAAAAACAAAAGTGGCTTGATACGAGTGTTATTAACATTATCATATAATTCAAGGTAGTATTCATATATAGCTGACAATAATGATCATGCAAATCTGGGTAAGCGCTGTTTCGGGTTGCCCAAACACGACGGACAATCAAGTGAATTTAAAAAGTCAATACGCGGGAGGGGAAGTTCTCATTGCACATCTTCTTCCTCGTACTCTTCATCGACTTGAGGAACGGCATCACTTTGCGTGTGTTCAGTATCGGAATGGCTTTGGTTGTCTGGGCTAAGATCTTTTTCCTCGGTGACGGAAGACTCCTCAACGGCCAAGGGGTTGCCGGCTTCATCCAACTCGGGAGCCTCAAAGAAGACTACGAAGAGAAAAGAGGCCAACCAATTAGCCAAGCCCTAAATTGATGATCTAAATCAACTCACCTTCTGCGCCGTTGACATCCTTGCCGATGCATTGGCATGTCCACCCGCCGAATCCTGAGCATTCACCCCGGACGTAAGCCTTGCCCTGACAATAGGCGTTGCATACCCCCAAAGAGGAGCACATGCCGTACTCGAAGGCCGTGATGCGGTCCTCGGAGCAGAGACAACGGCTATCGTCAGCGTTGCACGTTCCACTCTTGAAGTTTCGCAAGTGACATTCTCTGACACAAGTGCTAAGGGAGAAATAAGTACATGATAACAAAAAATAGAAAGTTACTACATAATTCCAGGGCTTGACTGTCTTACGAGTCATCATCGTCAATCTCGCAAGACACGGAGAGTGCGCTCTGAATGTTTTGGGAGATCTCGCCGTCGGTGAAGGATTTGACTAGGTTCTGGAAGCTGTTGCGGAAGCTATCGGCACCATTTTGAACCACCTCGCCCGCATTGTCGACGATCGTGCCGGCAGGACTTTCAATTTTGACTTGCGAACATTCGCACTTTTTGGTTCTCGGGTTGCACGCACCTTCAAAGAGAGGTCACCAATGGTCAGGAATGCGGCCCAAGATTTGAAAAAAAAAGACAACAATTGTTGACTTGCTCTTACCTCCATCTTGGGAGAAGAGGATGCAACGGGCACTGCAGATCTGCCCCAAGCAGAGCACGCCGATTTCAGGGGGAGATTGGGCGGAGACGGAGCACAGTGCGGCTACCACCACTACGGCGACTTGTTGGTATCCCATGGTAATTGAGATCTTGTGTGGGGTTCGGTTTCGAAATGAGAGATTGACCTCTGGTTGCGAATGTGGTTCACTTTTGAATGATGGCTGGTTTGACACATTATCCTGATTTTATAGGTGAGAGTAAAAATTTTCCGCCGAGATGTTTTCCAGTTGTCCAATCCGGGAAGAAGTGGTAGTAACTGGAAAGATGCACGCACGCCTGGGATATTGCCACCAAAGAATCTTTCGGGTGTATTTACAACACATACTCATACTTGGTCGGTCTTGGTTCCGTACGGGTCCACAGGTAAATTTGCCCAAGATTGCCGAATAGACTAGTGCAGTCCATTGGCAGTTCAATCAAGCGCGCGCAAAGTACACATGTGGGCCAACATCGCGTGTCTTACCCCACAATCACGGATTCTTGGCAAATACAGCGAGCTTCCAATGCTCCATATATTAATATGTATAGAGAGGGTTCTAGAAGTACGAATATTTGGTGGCGAGTGTCTGTAGGACATGTGACCCTTATCCTGCTTTAAACGCACTCTCAGCCACGGAAATTCGTACCCTACAAGGATGTCAGCCCTGAGGTGTTTGTACTTTGAAATGGAAACCCACCTCAAGGAAGGGGTCACGGGGTCTCGAAAACGTTGGATGGGAAAAACATACCCTTTTTGGTGGAGGGGTGGGGGGTCGATTTTCAACTTCACCTCCGGTGGGATTAGTCAAGATTAGTCGATCATTCCCAACGGAAAAGATAATAATAAACGTTTGACCGACCTCCTGTTCGATACCTTCTTGAAACTGCTACGAAAACAAACCCCAAAAATGTTTTCACGAGTTGCTTCTTTTCCATGTGCACGTGGGCGCAATTTTGATGTTAAAGAGCACATATTAAGAATATTCTAAATCAGCTCTTTGAGCTCTTTTGAGATTATGCAAGAAAAAGTCGTCCGTCTCTTCTTGTCTTTTGGGTCTTTGTAAATTGGCGTGATTTTTTTCTGCGTTTTTTGTTCAGATATTCAGGGTGGATACTTTCGAGCGAATACTGTCGAAAACGAGACTATTATATCCCTTGTAACTCAGGATCGAATGAATAGATCATATTCTGATTTGCCGATAAGTGGACTCCTAATTTCCATCAAATAGTAGGTCTCAAAAAGTCATGCCGGATGATATGTTTTCGGGATGCAAGTAAGTCATTCAAACTCCTGTGTAGGAGTACAAATGTGATTTTTTTTAATTTTATCATATATCCATGGATGGTGTTGTACCCTAATACTCCGTCGATATTCCATTCGTGCTTTACTCTTCTACATCCCTCATTACTCGCCATAACTCATTTCCATTCACCCAAACTTGCCTCCATTTCTACCCAATAAATATTACTCACACCGTCTCACATGCTAACAAGGACACAGGATTTGCTGGCCTCCTCCAGTTCGATCTAAAAGCTGCTTTTGAGTGCAAAGATTGCGAAGAATTGTCGGGAAAACTGAAGGTCTTAGGATTTGGATCCATGTCCCGGAGACGAATGGGTTCATAACTTGAAAATAAAATGCAGCAAGTGAAGGGTAACAAAGAGTTATCGGATCCATCGTACATGGACGTAGGATTCCCGCAAGGGTCAGTGCTCTCCCCCATGATACATTACGCTGTGGACTTTGATTTGTGGCTTGCCACAACTATGTGTAAGGGATGCATTGTATTTGCCGACAATACAATGTTAGTCGTGGGCGCGGATAACACTGAAAATCTCGAAACAAAATTGGAATATGTGGCTGCCATAACGTTGGAATACATGTGCAAAAACTATCTAAAGGCAAACGACTCAAAAACCCGCCTTTTGATGACAGGAAAGCGTGGACTAGGCAATCAGATCTCTAAAAGAGTGGGAAACGCCACAATTCAAAAGGCCCCATTGTCCAAAATCTTGTGAGTGCATCTTCAGTCAAACCTCTACTGACATTGTCAGCTCCGATACCCTAGATCCGGATTAGACAAGGGGCTCGAAGCAGTTAAGACTACTCCTCTCTCGCGTCTCAAGATAGGCAATAAAACCAGCCATTGACTTACTTATCCTCTCAACAACTGAGGTATTGCCTCCCATTATTCTACAAGATGATATTTTCCGAGACACTGAGATAAATAAGCTAGAGTGATATCCAGATAGGTCTAAACAATGTGCTAAGGGAACTTTTCGGAATCAAGCGCAGTGAACATGTGAACATTGGGGAGCTCCTATTTCGATCAAAATCCTTGTCGTTGAATCAATCATGTGCAAAATTGACGGGCATTGAGGCTTGGCAGGCAACTAATTGCCACTTCCATCCACTTCATGCAACCCTACTTACAAGATAAACTTTACCAAATCAAAGAGAGACAAGAAGTGCAAAAAGACAGTATCTTGTCTCGGAAACTGCTAGACCACAGGATTATGTGACACAAACCATGGAAATATGGAACAATTTGTGCAAAGACACGAGGACTGAAACAAGAAGAAGATATAAAATACTGGCGGACAAGCTTGCCAGAACACTACCCATATAACCATGAGCTTATATTCATTGAAGTAACCAAAAAGTCATACATAACTTAACCGAATCAATAACAGATGCATTCCGAGATGTTAGCCTAAAGCTTTTTGTACACATGATAAAGCCCCGCTGCATGAATGGTAGAACCACTTTGGACCTCGCGAGAAATTTTGACCCATTTCTTAGCCTGTTCCAGTTGGTCCATTTTGGGTTCCAAGCCCAGCAACTCGGGAAATTTGATATAACTTGCAGTCATGCCATTCACAAAGAATCCACCTGGGCAATAACGATGATTATTTCTTCATGAATTAAAGTGAACGTTAATGATTCACAGACTAAAGTTTACGTTTGTTCCCCATCTTACCTGGCTTTAGGATCCTGATGATTTCGTCCAAGACCTCAATAGGAAGGTGTTCCTTGGAGAAGCCACCCGAAATCACTACCCCATCATAGGCCCCATCTTCCACGGGTGCATTGTGTCCGTTACCCAAGAAGGTGCAGAAAACACGACGATAAATCCCCTTGGCCTCGAGTTTCGCCAACAATGGCTGACTGGGATCTGTGAGAACGAACTGACACTTTTCTTTCCCAAAAACACTGGGGCGGCCATCTTATGCTCGGGCATATTCCCCTTAAACCCAGGAAGACAATACAGAATTGAAGGCAACCATGGACGATGAATTAATTACCTAAGGCGTCAATGGTACCAAATTGCTTTTCCACCAGGGCCTCTCCGACTCGACCTGTTCCTGCTGCCACGTCCAGAATATCAAAGTGGGACCGTTCCTCAAGTGGAACCTGTTGAGCTAATTTCTCGGCGATTCGGGTCGGGCCGGTGGATTGAATTTGGCGTAAATGTTCATCGTACTTTAAATGGAAAGAAAAAAATACTAAATCAAACACTCGCCAGACCTCTTGTTAGTGTCACATGGACCAACTTAATATATTAGTTACTCGTAATGGGGCCGGGTTTCTTTCAAAAATGCCATACTGCACTCCTTTCTTCAATATCACTCTCAATGACGACTAAAGCTTCTTCTAGGCATGAGATTTGTTTGTACTTTTGCTCAACTTGATAAGGAACGGCGCTCATGGATCGCAATAAGGAACTTGATAGTAAGTGCAGATGGCATTCAATTCCTAGAAGAAGTCCGCAAAAAATAATGACAATCATAACATCAAGTGCCAATGGGAACATTGCTTTGAGAGATGGCCTGGTCGACAGTTTGGTTCTGGTTCATTTCTGAGAGATTCTATCTAGATGGCTTGAAATATACGTATTAGGGCAATCAAGGAACTCACTTGAGCCTTCATTTGATCGTGTTAACTTTACTCGAGTTGACAGCATCTTAACAATTTGTGTCGAAAGGACGTTTACTCGCATCATTCATTACCTGGATTCTATGATGCTAAGCAACTTTTCTATGTTTTAAATCAGTGTTAAATGGTTTTGAATCAAAGTAACTTTGTTCCAACTCACTTGCAAGGGAGGCATTGGGACCTAAAAACTCAATTCGGATGTCTTGAGAGAAAAGATGCATCAAACAGCCGTTGAAAGTAATTATGTCACGCTTTTCAAATGCCTTTGACTGTTAGGAACGCTCACTTCTGATTTCTTTTAAATTGTGTCGTTTCCTTTGGCATATTTCGTCCTTCACCAATACCTTTAGATCCTGTCTCATCTGTGTCACTCCTAATTTGACATGACACCCCTTCCAAGGTTCACAAATATTGGAGAACATTCGACAGTTAGAAATAATCATCGCAACTACTTACGTTTTCTGCATTTTGTGCATAATGGTCGAGGACTTTCTCCTTCGTGATGTGTTCCGAGCCCATGAGATCGGCCCATCCATCTCGGAACGAGGATTCACTCATGTTGGACAAACGAAAGGCTCGTTTTTCAATTGGCAATGGGATCGATTTCCAGAATGAATGAATCAATGAATGAATGTTTGACCGAGCTCGGTTTAGTTCTTGTAACAGACTTTGAACTGGATGATTTAGCCGGGTCTTATCGCTTGACTCTTGCAGCGAGCTAAAACAGGAGTGGCAAATGAACATAATACAAAAATTGGCCAACAACTCTGATTTTCGATCAAGAGCATTTTTTTGTAGAGCATCCGCTTTCTAATTTGCGAATCCTGGTTCGATCCCAGGCTTGCCAAATCCAAGCTTCTTTGGGGTATTTAAATTACGGCATGAGTTGCTGCTTTATCAACTTAAATGGGCGAACCTGCGGTCATTCCCGAGGGTGAATTAATAATTAATGTTGGGCTGTGATGACGAAGCGGGAATATCCCTCAACTGGGACACCCATCAATCAGATGGCAGGCCGAGCGAGAGAGCTGCCATCTGACTTCGTAACAAACAAACAAACAAACAATACAATACATATACATACTATTTGCTATAAATGTTTTTGCTAATGTTGAATGTATGCCACAATATGAGCTCGGTTAAAAACGACATCAATGAAGATCCGTGCCACAACAGATCTACTATCTGTGAGCATTTTCAATTTGCCAGCACCTGGACAGAATGGACGATGTTTTATGTTTGAAATAGCTGGTTTTTAATCGCATTTGGAAGCCAAACATTGACTATTTGATTGCTAAGTCAAGATTAAATGTTTTGCTTGGAAGATTTGACATTTTTGTATTATTACTTTCAATTATTCCAAAAATAATGACAAAGTGATTTTGGAAATGATTTTGAAAATTCTGTAAATCAATCTGTGTTAGGGACAAGCAGAACTAGACGGCTGAAAATAGTTATTCTCACCCAGACACTGTAAGAGTCATGGTGTGATACCCATAAAAATGATAAAATGAAGTACTTTTGGCTCTCATAAAATAATAATTGTCGTCAATGGGGCTCCCCCGCATGGTTTCGTGAGTGCATATTTTGAGATGCGATTTGTACCCAGTTGCACCTCCTGCGAGTATCAGATAGTGTCGTGAACGCACATCTTGAAATGCGACTGGGTAAAATTTAGTACTGTCGCATTTCAAAATTTGCGTTCACGAAACCACGTGGGGGTGCCCCATTGTTCAACATCCAACTTTCCACACATATATTTCGACGGCAGCCATTGATTACAAACTGTATCATCAATTAATTCTAAGGAAAAAAATGCACCAATTTTAACTCAAACTTAATGCTTAGTCCTAATTTGCAAAATAGTATAGGATAAAAGTGAAAAAGTGTAAATAAGGCGAAAAGGGCAAATGCGTGAAGAAAGTGGGCTTTAGTGACAACAATTGATTTTACATGATTTGCCCTTTGCTACGTAGTTATCATCAAGGGATTCACATTTGATTATTATAACATGACATATTGTACCTTTCATCACTTTTGTCCCTTTTTCAAAGACTGGTAGGAAAGCCGGGTGTAGTAACTTTAATTAAGATAGGCTTTCAGTCATGACTAATGAAAATGATTTGAATGAGTATGAGAGGCTAGGACAAAAAATAGGCTCCCCCTTGTTAATAGAACACTTCAGGAGTGTAGTTTAGCTTGTGCTCTGGAGCATACTTTAATAGAAACGAAATGGACGAAAGAGGAATCACACACACTGGTGGCTCGTTGCTCGTAAATTGGCCCAATCTCAGAAGTTGCGGGTGTTGATAAACAGCAATAAATTTCAGACGTCTCAGCATGATGTAAATGTAATAAAGAGAACATTCACATGAACGTCCGTCCTGTATCTTAGCTACAGAGATTCAGGGCCTTCCGTTAGGCGTATTTTTTGTCACAACTTTTGGAACACATGAAACAAGCCTTGTTTCCCACCAATAACGTGATCTTGAACGAGTCTTGCTCTCATGAGCCACTTGCCGTCCGTTTCCATTTGCCTCATCAAAGGTTCCAGGCCATGCAGCGAGTCCACGCTATCCAAATAGTACTTGGTCATCGCGTTAAAGAAATAGCCGCCTGCCAAATCAGACAATATCGACATTTGAGTCAAGATTCCATCCAAAAATAGTGCTTAAAATTCCTTGCTCAAACCTGGTTTCAAAACGCGCACAACTTCTTCCAAAGAGTCGATGGGTAAATGGGCTTGACAAAATCCGCCGGAGATCGTAACCACGTCGTAGGACTCATCCTCAATCCCAGGAATCTTACGCCCACTCCCCAAAGCGGCACATATTTTTTTGTTGTATAAATCCAACTTTTCTAAAACATCCAGCATGGGCTGGCTATAATCTAAAAAAGATACACGCGTCCAATCAAATGACACTTGATGCTCATTTCATCCGAACCCAAAGCGATTACAATCATTTAAATTAACTCTCACCCACAGCATCCATATGTTTAAATCCGATTCCAGCCAAGTGAGGCCCTAACCGACCGGTTCCAGCCGCCACGTCCAAAACCAAGGCTTCCGATCGTTGATTACTTGGAAAGTGTTCCCGAATTATGTCGCTGAGCCGACTGAGGGCAATGACCGTGATCTCCTCCATGTCATGATCGTACTAGAGAGAAATGGGAGAACATGAGCTGTATGTAAGCAGTCATTCTTTAATTGTGTGATGTTCAAGCAATGTAGAAATTATTTGGAGTGTTACCATGCGGGGCTTTGGGAGGCCTAAATTTAAAACAGGTCTTCGAATCCTTTCAAGTCGTGTCCAGAATTACACACCTCTCTTGCTCGGACTATAACTATTGTTTGAAACAAACCTGGTGTGTCAAAACTAAGCTTCTTGCCAAGAACATATCTGAATGACATACTAAGAGGGATTTATCTCGTTGTATTGCATTTCCAATGATGTTCGTTCAACACACGTGTCTGTGAAAGTTGACCCTTCAAAAGTCTGCAATCTAACATTTCAATCGAAGGATCGGTCTCCATTTTTGTAATCCTGGACGGCCCTAATGAGCAAAAATAGGGTTGTCTAACATATTAAAACCTTAAGCCATCTTCCTAAATGTCATCCAAATGAAAAAGATGTGTTCAGCATGGTTATTCCATTCCTACCGATTTTGCCCATTGAGTGTAGAAGGTGTGGACTTGATCGGGATCCAGCGTCTTGTTGTTCACCAGGCTCTTCCAAATCTCCTCCGAACTCATGCTGAACCAGTACAGATCTAAAACGAAATGTGGCACCAAAACAAGTGTTGAAGTAGGAATTCAGTCCAGCCGTAAAGTACCTGTTTTGTTCTTGTCCAGCTGGGCATGTTTTTACGTCATTCTAGTGCTCTTTCTAGGGCCGCGAGGATTGTGTAAACGTTACTCACCATTCCAGGTGTAACGGATGGGAACAAGTTGACAACTGGCAGCTTCAGAGGATGGGTAAATCCACGAATCCTTGCGTGCTTCAGATCAACTCAGGAAAGAAACTCAGGCTAACATTCAATCATTTACTCTGTCTAGCCAAATACGCTATTTGCTTTCAGCTTTTAGCATTGACCACAAGCCATGGTCAGATCATGGACATTGGCAGAAATGAGCTTTGGACATAAGTTATCTTGTGTTGGTCAAGTTGGTCAAGGCACTCAAAAGGGGTGATCAAAATCAATTAGCAATCTCAGTCCAATCAGTGCATGAATCATGGGCCATGTCACATACTACTACAAATATGGACCGTTGGATGAAGGTGATATGTAATAGCCAGGGCTTGGACCGTAACAAAAAACGTAGCACATTACCACTCCCATTACATTAACGTAAGGTGTAGTAAATATGAAGTGAAACAAATGGCTCCAGTGAAGTTTTGTTTGATCCCATCAGTGGCAAGTCAGTAATTGCATTTGAGACAAAACTATATCAAAATTGGGTAGAAAGCCTTTGCACAGTTACCTTGCCTCATCTATAAAAGAATTAAGTAACAGTAACAGGAGGAATGAAAACCCATTCCATCACCATAACATTTTTCAGTAAAGTAACATATTACCAGTAACAATACTCAAAAAGTAACGTGTTACTTGTAACAACATTACTCAAGCCCTGGCAATCCCAATATGGTTTAGGGCACTCTGAAGGGGTCATCAAAGTTATTTAGGATTGCAAGTCAACTCAGTTCAAATTTTATCCAGGGTGTGACTATTTCCAGTAGTTTTGACATCTGGTTCATGTGATTCACTTATTTGGGGTGCAATAAATCTAGCAGGTTTGCAAAAGGTTAAACAAATCCAAAGGTGTACACTAGCAGCATTGAAGGAATGCATGCAAACATCTCCCTTTTCCAAATGACTTAAAAAGTTGAGACTGTAAGTGTTCAGAAAAGGT
>NC_081441.1:1473058-1521197 GCF_007210705.1 Tigriopus californicus | reverse complement strand
GTTCAGAAAAGGTACAAAAGGTATCTTAAGCTGTACATTTTCAGGACAATCCATTCACCTTGTTCCAACCCAAGATTTAAGGTAGTGATTGTACAGGCCGACTTAATATGCCTGTTGAGAGCAGGTTCAATCCCTTGAGCATCTAAGTTAGTTCACCAAAGAGGTCCACCCTGTCCTTTATTGGGCTCCATCATTGTTTAATTAGATTCCCTTGAATATGTGTTGGGAATACAATTACATTGTTCATCCAGTAGCATCTTTCAAGTCTTACTTTGACATATTTTTGAGCTAACATTCCAGATCAACCCTACATATAAGGGTTAGCCAAGCACAGTTTGCACATGGCATGGAGACAAAATGCCTGTAGTGGTTAGAACAGCCTGTGAAGAACAAAAAGAATTCAAAAATTGATCATAAATATTAAGTGCTTATTTCTCTATCTTGCATGAATAAGTTTACTGTTAATAAAAGTCCACTATGTGATTGTCAGTTAAGTAGCAATATTTTTTGATCACATTTAGTCAGAGATGGCAAAAACTGACCTAGCAGAAATTGCTGCAATTTTCCATCAAGTCATGACAGAAAGTGGCAAGTACTTGTAGAAGTTCCTGTAGAAGCTCATGAGACCTTAATGAAGACTATAGTTTGTCTAATAACTATTAATAACTAATAACACTATGGAAGCAAGGAAACGCCACTTTTTGTGATCACCAAACCTTTCCCGCCAAGTGAAGCCTAAACTTTTGCTGCTGAAATTTTTTAATGCCGTTTCCTCTCTTTAAAGTCCCTGTATAGAGTTGACGCTTCAATGAGTGCTTAAGTTTCCGCAAAATTTGAGGATGGCTTGTCAATAGTCTTTCCCAAGTTGGTCAGAATCACGCAAAATCTCAAACTTCCAGCTGCCACACGTGGAATGGTGACTAACGTTTAGACAAAGATTGGCCTCGGAAAGAGCCTCAACCTGTTCAATGTTCTCGTCCATCTAACAAGTGTTGATCGATGACGAGCTTTAAGCAAGGCCAACCGGAATATTCAATGCTCCTGTCATGCCTTTTAACTACTTTCCCAACGTATAACAAAGAATGAAGCGTTTGACCAATAATCAATAGAAGGCATATGGAGTCGAATTCTGACGTTTGGGCGCTCTAGCAGCTCAAGAACACATACCTGTAGATGGTGCACTAGGCAAAAGGTTTGTACTTTAGTATTAAGTTATATTTGATATTTGACTTTTGCCTACTTTGATAAATAAAAAAGATTTAGTTTTGACACTTTTCTAGCAATCAACCACTGTCGTCAAAAGTCTTGAGAGCTTAGTTGATACGTACCAATTTGCAATATTAACATTGTGATTTGGAACTTGAAGCATTATTGTCTATGTGATTTTATTTCAGTCGGGTAACAGAGAAATTGTCTCTACGAAGTAGCCTTATCTACAGTCGGTATACTGTCATTGTGTCACAAACATATCGCCTATTAGTTTCTGTTTGAGGTAAAGCACTAAGGTATGAAGATAACGAGACGCTCTCAGAACCTATTGGGGGACCTTCATTCATTTCAGTCACTTGCTTTCTGCTATTTCCGATCATTGGAATACAACTCTGTGACTACTAAAGACATGTCACGTTTAATTGTAAATTTCGGCCGTCACTAAATATTCAATGCTTTAAATCAAGCGATATGATTTTTAAGCACGGAAACGGTGTGTGACATCAACAATCCCAGTTATCAAGGGAAAACTTCCAAAGTGGGAAATTTGGCCGGATGCCCTGAAATGCCTTGATATCGCTCCCTTTCTAGGAATGAATAATTGACGTCGGTATATAGTCTGCGTTTAATAGCAATATCCTAACATTCATTTGTAAGTAAGTGAACATCCAGGACAATGGCCAGCCCCAAATTGACTCTCCTGGCCTTGGCCTTCTTCCTGTCAATTTGTCCCAACCCAATCGAGGGTATTCGCTTCCGTTGCGGGATTCTGGCCTTTTTCGGGAACGATCGGGCTTGTCGTGCCTCTTGTTGGGTCGTGGGACGAAAAACGGTACGGATCCATCCGGGCAGTCGTCTCGAGTGGTACGAGCCAAGTTTAAGATTATGGTTTGCCCGTGTCTTCTAAGTTTCTGTGACGAGGTGGGCATTAGACACTCCACTTTTAGATGATGAAGGTAAGGATATTGATCAGGTCTCATCCATGAAGGATTTAGGTGTAGTCCTCCAATATAATGGAAAGTTCGATGAGCATATCCACGTGAAAGTTGGTAAAGCTTTTCAAACATGTGGTTGGATATATCACACGTTTAAGTCCAAAGATAGTATCGCGATGCTAACTCTCTACAAGTCGATTGTTCAGACACATCTTGAATATGCCTCGCCCATTTGGGCTCCAATGAGTTCAGCAGGTTTGCAAAAGCTCGAGCAGGTCCGAAGATGTTTTACTAGGAACATTGAGGATATGAGAGAGCTCTCGTATTGATAGAGGTTAGAAAGATTGGGATTGTTCAGTATTCAAAAAGCGTTGGCGAGGAAAGAGGCGTTGCTCACAAAAATAGCAACAGAACACCGCCAGTTCCACCGAGGAGGTCCACACCATGAAAATAACGGATAATTTGCCCAGGCTTCCGACCTCTTGTCTGGAACTGAAATTAATTTCTAAATGGATATCATATACGTAGAGATAAAAAATAGAGACTAAAAAAGTTGGGACTGTACAGTGTTCAGAGAAGGTACGAAAGGTATCTGATACTGTACATCTTCAAAAGCATCCATGAGCTTTGTCCCAACCCAGGATTTAGGGTCAAACATAGTGACCTTACAGGCTTAATGTGCGTTTTGAGAGCACCTTCAAGCCCTCAAGAATCCAGGCTAGTTAAAACAATGAAGTCCAACTCTCTTCTTGCTTGGGCTCCTTCATTGTTCAATTTGCTGCCTCAAATATTCGTAGGGCGTATGTACGCGTTGATCCAGTAGCACGATTTAAGCCAGACTTGGATAAGTTTTTGACTAAAATTCCTGATCATTGAGCGGAATTTCTTTCCATTCAGTGCCAATTTGGCCCAAATGGGGAACATATATCCCCAATTGAGGCTGGACAATGAATTTATAAAAGGTTTTCACAGTAAATGGATCTCGAGATTTGAAGGTGCGGTAAATCCATCCGCATGTCTGAAAGGCCTTGCTCACGTTAATTTGGATATGTTTGTATACGAACTACAGCATCGTCATGAGAAAGCCAAGCTAAAAGCAAGATGCAACAGAAGGGACTCTGAAAGTCACAACAAGTGGCGACAGACATGGGATGGGCGCACTCAGCGCAACCATGCTCATCTCTGTACATAATACGATGCTCCTCCTGAATACACGGCAGTCTATGACTTGCTCTCTCCACGTCAAGTCTATTCATTTCTCAGCTAGTCTTTAGCTTCACTTAGTCTCGTGTCTTGATCTCCTTGAACCTGATTCGAGCAATACATGTAACTCGATCTTTTTATCGTTCATAACATTTAACAACTATTCCCAGATCTATTACCGTATTACCGAGATGACCATCTCTATTGGGTTTCGACAATCATCTAAAGGAGTCTGTTTGTCAATGACCTTGAGATTAGACGTCATGGCTTTAAACCTTTCGCCAGTCAGCTTCATGTTTTTGAATTAACCAATCATAAACCTGGTCTAAATCATTTTTTAGGTCTAGAGTGTTAGCGACATATCTACCACAAACTAACTTGGTATCATCAGCATACGTCAAACTGGATGGTATAAGGGGTAATGTCTCAAAAGGAGGTATAAAAAGGGATGAATAGTTGGGGCCCAAGGATGGACCCCTGGGACACTCCAGAACTTACGTTTTACGTATGCACCAATGCTCCACACATTGGTTATAATTTTCTATTGAATATATTATGCTGTTTCAATGTCCCAAAAATATAACAAAAATAATTCGCTTTTCTGAAGCATGCAGTAAATGAGGAAAATAGTCCATAACATCATTTAAGACTTACTTCAAACATACATTTCACAATCCTGATGTCATAATTGTCAACCATGAATTCAATTATGTCGTTCTTGAAGTTCAACAAATTTCAATTTACGTTTGATAAAAAAAGTCTTTAGTAAGGAGAAAGTGATCATTGCAAAAAGTTACAAATTTTAAAATTAAGACTGTCTGTTGTATCGTAATAATTCCAAAAAGATGACTGACTAGTGTAGCTCTTCATGTTTACGAAAAACTGATCGACAACGTCACATCCTGAGTAAGTTTGAAGTGACAGCATTCACTATTTTTTAGCTTTTTAAAAAATGTTTACCAAAGTGAAAGAATACAATCTATTTTCATGCCATCAAAGCAGTACATAATTTGTCATGGCAATAGCTTGAAGTACAGTTAGGTCATTTTTCGGTCTGATTTATCGCATAACCCAACTTTCAGGGATTGCAGTTACGATTACTTTGGCCAAAAAGAGTTATTCTTTCACCAATATTACTCGCCAAAAAATGGAATAGCGTTACTTGTTACAATTACTTTTACCTGCTGTACGGCCAAATTCTTTCACCAATATTACTCGCCAAAAAATGGAATAGCGTTACTTGTTACAATTACTTTTACTAAAATTTTGACTTATAAATATTTCAGGGTTTTTGCCCCATCAAAACTACACTTTGCTTTATGATGGTCGTATTTTTGATTCAAACATGAATTTGAAGTGTTCTTGCTAATACTTTATGTTGCATTGAAATGCTTTTTCGGCTTCGGGACTGGGACTGAAATGTAAATGGAACAACACCTTTGCTGTTTCTCTTTAATTTTCGATCAAGATGTCATAAGGCCATCCATAAATATGACATTCGTAAGGTAAACGTAGACTTTGATCTAGTAAAAGGATTTCAATCAGACTTGGACAAGTTTCTGATAAAATTCCTGATCAACCCAAGATTTAATGGCGAGATGGATCCACTAACTCTTAAGCGTTGGAGGATCAGATATTTATTAATCTGGGTGAGTGCTGAATTTTATTACAATGTATGTATGAATGTATATTTTAAGTGTTAGTACACTTTTGATTGCAAAAATTGTCGTTATAATTAGTTTGGCAGATTTTTTTTGTAAAGTATTCCATTTTTTCTCATGAACACGATTGGGTCTAGTTCCAAATTAAAATTGCTTTTGACTCAAACACGTTGCTGGACGTTTTCGTTGGGCGAGGTCGAGTAAGGACGGTAGCTCCTTCTTGTCGAGTTTACATTCCCAGCTCTCGATGTACGCTTACGGGCACTAATTTATCGGATATGAAGGGGATGTTTCGCGACGTCGCTTTGAATATTTCAAGGAGGAGAACCTCCGCGGTAAGGTGATTTATTGATGGAACGCCACTGTCTTTTATCAGGTCCTCGGCGGAAATCATGTCGGACTGAGTCTTGTCCAGCAGAAAGCTCATAACTCGGTTCAGAATGAACTGGAGTTGTACCAGACCTTCCGTTTTCGGATCGCCGTTGCGTATTCGGCAAGTACCATATACGTACTGGCAGGCCGTACCTTCATTTTGATATTATTATCCCATGGACTACCGATTCCAACTTGTGTTTAGGCACTGTCTGGCTCAGGTGACCAAGGATGGCCAGTCGTTGCATTATTTTGATGTTCGGTTTTCGGAAATGAAGCTAGCTTGTTAAGTCACTGGATATTTCAAAACTGAGAGCACTCACAGAGGGGAATGGTTCGAGAATGGTTCCGTTAACTGTGATTGGTTGTGGGTTGTTGAGGTCGCATTGTGAAAACTTTTCCCGGGATGAACAGAAACTGTGTTTTTGACATGTTAGCGACCAACCAATTTGACGCCATAAATCTCAAAACAGAGTCAGCCTCTTCTTCTACGTCGTACATAGACCTTCGACCAAGTTGTCGTAGGACCTGTCTCTCAGCGACATTTAGACGGCTCATCTCTTTTCAAGACTTTTTTGTTTGATAATCATTCAACTAATGATTTTGTTTCAACGTATTTTAGAGAGTTCATTTTTTTGGTGATTTCATAGTTTGGTTGTGTGTGTGTGGTTGTTTTCTTCTTAGATTCTTTTTTGATTAACCCACACGCTTGATACACGTCCATATCCATGTCCTTGATCGGCATGAAAACAATAATATGGAGCACCATGATACATCCGGCTTAACACCATTCATGTCACCAAGGGAAACTTTCATGCACCGTTTAAACATCTCGAACATTGAACTCCAAAATGATACACCACTTTGGAGTGTTGAAACTTGAAACTTGGATCATTTAAATTTGATCCAACAAAAACCGTTCAACGTCCTTAGACTCAGAGAGGTTATGTGAACAGACCAGTTTCCACAGGGGGGGCCAAGAATCTGGAACCTGATATGCCCTACCACTTGTGCGATGTAAGTAAGATGGCTAAAATAGACCTTATCTTGGATAAACCCTTGTTGTCCCCATGTCAGTTCTCGTCGAAAATGCCTCCGGGAAAGAGGTGTCAATGGCGTCAGGAAAGCTTGATCTTGCTGCTGATCTTGAGCACTCGTTGTTTGGGCAAGAAACCTGGCGGCGGATTTGGCGGGGATTTCAGCGCCGCTTCCATGTCCGGAGCCGACACTCCTGGCCCGACCTCGGGATCCATGGGAGGGAAAGCCGCCTCGGCCATGGCCATTGGCACTGGGGACTCAGGTCCCGGGAACTACGCATCCAACTTCAAGACACCGAACTACACCCAGTACACAAACCAGAATTTTAAAGGTACAAAATCAATATGGGGAAACGCTTGGCTTTCAGGGCAATCCAACTAAACTAGAGTACAATCAAATAAGAGGGCACTTCTTGACATCAGGGAATCAAGAAGAAACTTTGAATGCTAAAAATATTCATGTCCATAAGTTCATAAAAGTACACAGTATACTTCAACATTTCATGGGCTATCCTATTTTTTGTTCGTTCTCTGGGTCTTCTGACATCGTCTTGAATTAAAAGAAATGTCCGTGAGATGAACAAGTCAAAATCATAAGGCAACTTTGATGGCTTTCAACACCTACAGCTACAAACTAGACATGAACATTTTTGCCACAACAAAGAGGTTCGTCTTGGATTCCGAACTTTAAAAAGTGCCCCTCTATTTGATTTTTATTTGTTTAGATATGTTTTTGATCAACCTAGGTTTGAATTTTCCCTTCTATTCTCATTCCAGACTTCTTACCCAATTATGAATCCATGATGGAAAAGAGCATGAGTGGAGGCGGGGGAGGCAGCAAGGACGGAGGGGGATCATCCTATAGTAACTTCAGCTCAGTGAATAGCTTGCTTAAGGGATTCATGGAGTTACAGAAAGAACAATTGAAGCTGGACAAAGTGAAGGCGGAGACGGCCAAGGCCAAAGTGGATTTGGCCATGGATTATGACGAAGGGGACTATGTGGCGCCGGGAAAAGCAGACAAACGCAGAAGAAAGAGGTCAATGATGATCCAGATGGAGGACTTGGGAATGGCAAAAGATAAGCTCTTGGCCTTGCTTTTAAACAATACTTCTGTGAATGAGCTGAAGAATCTTGTTAGCCAAAAGTACGGAGCCTTGTTGCAGGACTTGAAAAAGCCCAAACATGATGAACTAAGCGCGCAAAGTCCGATTAAATCTCATTCAGACATGAAATGGGGATCCGTTATCAAGCCCGTGGAAAAATATGAACCGCCCATAAAGGTCAAGATAATTGGACCCCGACCCTTCAAGTGGAAAAGCAAATTGGACGTACCAACTGTCTCTAGTACAAAGTATGTCAGACAATGGGGAGGAGGGAAATATTTCAAACGAGATCAACCTCCCCCGCCACCGGCAGATCCAAATTCGCCCCCTCCGAGTTCGTTTTGGGCCAACCTCGGCACAAAAGCCTCAACTTGGTTCAAAAACTCCCCTGGAGGGACTCCCCCAGGTGGCAGTGACCCTGCTGCCAATGGTGCCTGGTCATCTAAGACACCTGGGACTTCAGGTGGCTCCCCTGCCTCATCATGGGACTCGTCAGGGTTAGGCACTGGATCTTCTTCTCCATCATGGGGTGGATCACCAGGTGTCATGGGGGGTGGCGGGTCAAGCTCTTGGACCGGACAAGGAGGATCGCCGCCGCCGTCAGGTGGCGGTGCGCAAGGGGTTGGTGGTGGTTCCAATGGTTCCAATGGCCAACAGGATCAAACAGGAAGTTCTCAGCCCATGAGGGGCATGGCAGACTCTGGGGCAAATGGAGGATGGTCCAGTATGTCTCCTCCTCCCTCTACTGGTGGTGCTTACCCAAGTGGCCCACCCTCTTCTCAAGGGTCTCAACAACGGAGAGGGATTATGCCTTCTTATCCCATGCATGGATCTGTCGCCCTTTCTGACGAGCCTCCACTTATGGCCTCAGGAGGGAGCAAACCAATGATGATGGGATTCAACAACGACAATGCGAAAAATATCCCAGACCTAAGTTTTTCCTTGAGCTCTCTCTTTCCTTCCAAATCGATGAAAGGTCCCGAGAGAGTGAAGCCACCGTCAAGACCACCTGCAATGCAAGTGGTAGAGTCCCCATTGTACCAAAGTACCCCTCTGGTCAAATATTCGACGGAGTTGAGGCCCATCTGGATTTTACCCGGCCACCCCAAACCTCCACTTGCTTCAAGGCCAAGCCCAATTTATCCAACGGCAAATGGCATGGTTTTATCACCATCATATTCTGAATACCCTTCGAGTGAGCGGATGGACGATATGCCAACTGGATATGAAAGGTCGCCTATGAGAGAAATGAGGAAGACTTGGCCAATCGAATCAGCCACCACAAGCCCAAAGCCCATGATCATCTCGAAAGAAGATAATAAAGTACTGATCGATCCTATTAACGGGGTAATCATCGTTAAGGACAGCAAGGTGCCAGTCAAGTTGCGATCCAAACGAGAGGTTTCTACCACTGAGGCAAGTCCGTCATCCACAACTTCCACGCCCGTGATCCCAAGCTCTATGACCACTTCGGAGGTCCCGTCCGATCCAAACGGCCACTCGCATGGAACCAAAAATGACATGGGAATCAGCTCGGCTGGATCTTACCCTTGGAAGTTGTACTTGCGAGATCTTTATCAAGCGCAAATGGATGGCCAATCAAAGGATTATGATACTGACCACACTCAAGTTGAGGACGAAAAAAACTTGACGCCAAGCATTGACAATTTTACCCAAGAACCCGGACAACCCTTGGTAAATAGCCTCGACGGAAACCGACGCCGTCGAGTGAAGTTGGCATACTCTCAAAAGGCTCATCTTCCCCCGGGTTCGACAGAATCCATCAGCGTTGGAGGGGGTCGAGCCCCCGGGCATCATGAAGGCGGGGGCCTCACTGTCAAGGTAAAGAAACCGTGTTCGAGTTCGGCAGCAGCGAAAACAAATCGCCAAACTGAGACTGACAAAGAGGAGAGGAATACTCTGAATTTCTTCTTCACTTGGTAAATTGTCATTTCTGTCTGTTCTAGATCAAGATCCCTCCCAAGATGCACGGAACAGTTAGCTATGAATAGTTCGCATGTACATACACACGAGTACACACTGTAAAACGTCTCGCACGCATTTACGTTATGGACTGACTCACTTGGTCTCACGATGATCCTCATTAGTGGTCGATAACCACGCATGATATTACAATTCAGACACACTTATTGCCATTGCTGTCTGAGCCATGACATGTATTTGATGTTAATAAATTACTTGGACTAGAAAAAGAACGTTAGGAAACTTTAGGCAAAAATATTTCATAGCGATTGAATCTTAAGCTTGAAAATCGTAATTTCTTCCTCCACTTTATGTTGAATCTCAGTCTGTCGCGCTCTTGGATGGTCCTTGACATACTTGGAGATGTTCAGAATGGCCTCGGCGCGTGCTTTGTCAATTTGATCGTCCTTGGACAAATATTGGTAGATATCCTTGCACACCTAAAAATAAATCATCACTGATTATTGCTCCAGCTCCTCATCAATAAATAGCTGAAACACCCACAAATGCACCTTGGCTGCGGTCATGGCATCCAAGAAGGGCTTGGCCTCTTCGTTCTTCAAATAAGCCAACAAAGCCATGTTCTGAAGGGTATCTCCATGGTTGTCCAAGATATCAGCAAACTGTTTTGGTAATGCCATGATGACGATGATGATGGTGATTGATAATGATGCGTAGTAATACTGTTTATTTACTCAAAGCAGTCTTAAAATACAACAAAAGGAAGTATCAATATATCTTTTTTCACTGGGACTTTCTTCGACGAGCCTTGCGCTCTTTGGACCTCTTAGATTTTCGTGTCCTCTTATCTTTGCTCCCTCTCTCTCGCCTACGCTCCCTACGTTCTGCAGCTGTAGCGCCCTCTACTCCCAAAACAACGTCGTCAGGGTCAGGGTAGAGTTCTATCGAGGGCGCCCGAGACACCGAGGAATCCCTAGGCCGCGATCGGAGCGAGGCGGGCGCGGAAATAGCGGGAAGATTTAAATCCCCTTTGTTCTTATGTTTGACGGGTGCGGGTGATTTGGCGCCAATCAAGATGCGATCGGGGGCCAGGCCCAAGAGCTCCTGTCGGTCAAATTCAATCTCGGCTCGGTTGGGAACCGCCAGAAGGCTTGACATGCTGTTACTATGACTCAACGGGCTCGTTGATCCCTGGCGGACATTTTGCGGGGAAAAATAGCCCGGCGATGGGGTCCTGGGGATAGACGAAGGTGTATTATAGGGATCGTGGAGCCAATTTTGTTGAAGTGTGATCTTCTCGGGCCGATTGGCAGAGGGAACTTCGATTTGAAAATCTCCCAGTTGCTCATGCTTGCCTGAAACGCGACACGTTCAAAATTATTAACAAAGAGAGAGGGCATGCTTGACGAGTTGCTTTTGGCTTGAACCATCATTGGTAAGTAAGAGAGAAAGAACCAGCGCATGTACCAAGTCTTGTCAAGTTTATGTGGTAGATCTTAATTTTGCGTTTAGCTTTAATGCTCTTTGATATGCTACCTTTCCGAGACATCCGTTCCATGCCTGTCAAGGAGGATGACCTTCCACGGGAACCTTCCACGTGGATCGATTCAATGGAGTCTGCCGAAGACTTCTTACCCAAGGGCTCCAAGCGGTTGGAGGCATGTATGGTGAAGTCGGGGATACTATTCCGAGGCCAGTCCGGTCGTTTGGACTGGAAGAGCTCCACAGCCTCGTGTTTCGAGCTCTTGGAGGTGTACTCACTATTTGGAAAGCCTTTGATATTGAATTGAACCTGTTGCCACTTGTCGTAGATTCCAGGGCACTTTCCTAGATAGAAAGATGGATTTCCCCCATCAATATGAATCTGCGAGGCATTCTAGTGCCACACACTAATGAACACTACTTACCATGGATTACCACATAGTACTTGATGCCCGAATTCTTTTGATGCCGTCCCATGTTTTACCTATAAGTCGCCTCCCAACACCTTTCCTTCCGACCCAAAAATCAATACTCGAGGGTCATACTTATTCAAGTAAAATTGCACCAAGAGTCTGGCAGACGCCAGTATGGGCCTGTTTTCGAGCTATGTCACGGAAAGAAGCTGGGCAGCACAAAAGTTGAAAGCTCGAATTTGTAAGCACCTCTCTCTTTCTGCTGTTCTTCTATCAAACCTAATACCTTGGGATTATTTAGCCAATGCCTGAATAATCCATATGAGCACGAACGAGTACTCAAGGGCCCCATGCGTATTTTGGTTGACGAAGCGGGGCGCAATTCAATTTGAGGCTCCTCGACCCGTCACCAAGAGCCCATAGGATTGTCCGAGTTTCGACATCTGAATAAATGAATACACTGCGCTCAAGCAACGTGCCACTTTTTACACGTACATTTCTTTTATCTAGTAGAGATGAAGTCTCATATTGATGCACTTGACTTTGTCTTTCAATGGTAAAGACAACTTTACGAGGTACCTGTAGTTCAATGAAATAAAGTCAGTAAGAGAAGCCGTTGCAATTCTTGTGAAGAAGAAAGATAATTAATACCTGTTTCGAACACTGCTTTGAATGGTTGCCAGATGATGCAATGTTTGATTTCGTTTCAAAACTCTATTGTTTTGCTCACACCCGATCTACAAGATTTTTAAAACTATATTAGTAACTATCTCAAGGGCGATGCCTCCGTCCAAGACGGAAAAAGCCATCCACAGCATGCATGATAAAAAAAATTACATATGTGTTCTTAGGTCAGGTAATAAATTGTCCAAGCAAAGCCACGAGAGATAGTCGTTCAATTGAAAGGCCTTGCACGCGAAACTATGTTCGGTATTGCTTTATATTAGTAGTTTTCAAATGTGGTAGAAAGGTAAGGGAAATACTTGCGAAATCGATGGGCCAAAATCACCTGAGGAGTTAAGATACCCTTGAGAGCTCACGATTAGGTTGACCAAGACGTTTGGGATTGAGGGGACAGTAGATGGTCAATGTTCCAGCCATAACCATTTATTGTAAGATTCACATAGACTAATGACGAAGAATGCACTGGTCAGTGTGGACATCAATTCTTGCTATCGTTTTAGGGAGAACAGCCCCTCAGCCTTGCAAAAGATGATAAATATGACATTGTCAGCTAAAAACGTGAGGCTACGAAACAACCAAAATACAGGTTTTTGGAAGTTCGCTTTCCACTTGCACAAATTCTCAACCTGGGCACAAAGTCTCAAAGATTGGCGAACTCTTAACGAAGTTTTTGAGCATGAGAGATCCCAGTGCGCCGCAGAGGCCTGAGGTCTGAGATTTTGTGTTTTGTGGACGTTTCTATTACGAAACACAAAATACTCTGATATCAAACAGCCCAACGTAATCTAACGATTTGAACAACCAGAGCACGATTTCCCTCCAGGTCTTCAAATAAAAGAGTAAGAATTTTGTGAGTCTGCAAACTCTCTTCTTTCTCCATTGAAACAAAAGAGAAAGCCATCGGGCCTTGTTGCTAGAGCTGTCTCGGGCCTTGCTATCGTGGGCGATTGCTGCCTTAACAGCCTTTGGCACCATCCGTTTAATGTTCCATGTTTTCCCTCGGATCAAGATTTTCGTTTTGAGTGGAACCAGGAACAGAGAAAAGACGCGATGAGTCGGATCATTTATTGCTCAGATCTGGTTCTACGGATCGAAAACCCTGACGAGGACATCACCAACGTTACAGAGTGGATCCACGACAGCACAGATTTTCGCCCCCAGTACCCCGATGAGTGTGTTGTCAGGTACGTAACAACCACTTGAATTCTATTCACCTTCAGAAGATTCACCTTCTGATTCACCCTAAATCCTGGGGTTTGGGACAAAGCTCATGAATGCTTTTGAAGACGTGCAGTATCAGATACCTTTCGTACCTTCTCTGAATACTGTACAGTCCCAACTTTTTTAGTCTCTATCTTTTATCTCTACCTATATGATATCCATTTAGAAATTTATTTCATTTCCAGACAAGAGGTCGGAAGCCTGGGCAAATTATCCGTTATTTTCATGGTGTGGACCTCGCTGGTGGTACTGACGGTGTTCTACTGCTATTTTTGTGAGCAGCGCCTCTTTCCCCGTCAACGCTTCTTGGATTGGACCACTTTTGGACCATCCTGTCGTCGTCCCTTCCGTTCCGTGTCAAGAACCTCGTCATTCCTATCTAATTACTCCCAAGGATCCATTCGGACACGCCGAGAAACCTTGAAATCCGTGTCATTTTCCAGCCAAAACAGCTAAGATCATCAGCCGTATTACCCGTCCTCGTCGCCACGATTCGGAAGTCATGGGCCATCCAAAGGTCTCCATTTCGGTGAATTTCGTCTCTTAAACGATTCTCCACCAGGCCCGATAAGCCGGTTTCAGAGGCCCCATCAATCATATTTTGGTAGAAGCGATTCGCAGGAGCGCCTCACTGAAATCATCTCGTGAAACAAAAAAATACGTCGACTGACTACTCCAAGACAACTTACGGAACGTGTTGTATATTGTCCATGGGCTGCTTGTTGAAATACATTGCTCGATCTCTTCTAGTTCAACTACCGAGTGGTCTCGATTGAAGCACTGCTTGTGCTTGGTGATTTGGAGTTGGGAGGTAGAGACGAGATCAAGGTGGATGGGCAGGTGACATTTCAGGTTCTTCGACTTTTAAAGATCACTCAGACCAGATAGGTCTATAGAAGCAACAAAACAAAATCTTACTCTTGAGTAGAAGAATAGAAACCGAAGTGAACCCAACGAGAAAACATGTCCAACCCTCACGATCGAATCATACTGAACAGCGTGGTCAACCCGTTATTACCCTTGGGGGAGGGTGTCTACGACGATGAGCACGAGATCCCGGAGACATTAAAGGATAACGAAGAAGACAATCCCAAGACCAGGTGAGCGACCTTAGGTTGAGGAGACCAATTGCTCTTCATGCGAATACTCAGCTCCCACTTGCACTCTAGGGAATCTAAAGCTCTTGAGCAAAAGGCCATCGCCGCTTGCGACGCAGGGTGTTATCCAAAGGCATTGGAGCTTTTAGCACAAGCCCTGGACGTGGCTCCGGAGCGAGCTGCAATCTACAATAATCGAGCTCAGGTATATCGCCTCATGAACCAAGACCTCGAGGCCAAAATGGACTTGAACCGTGCCATAGATCTTAGTCAGGGACGAGGCCGATCGGCCTGTCAAGCCTTTTGCCAACGAGGTGAGTGACGAGGTTGGGCGACTTTATGCGAATCGCCTCACGCAACCTAGGTTAAATAACACATTTGCCCCTTGAAGGACTTCTGTGGAGAAAGGAAGGCAATGATCCCGAGGCTATGGCCGATTTCCGACGCTCAGCCGAGCTGGGATCCGAATTTGCCAAATCCTTGTTGGTCCAACTCAACCCCTACGCGGCCATGTGTAATAAGATGCTCAAGAACGTCTTCCAAGCTTTGGAGAGCGGATCGAATGAGGTGGAAAACCCCTTTCCATCGATTCCTGATCCGTCTGGCACAAAACAGGGCTAAATGAATACTAGAGTATCTGTGTTTTTGATTCGAGTTTTATCAATCACTTGTATGGTTGTGTGTTTGCATTGAAAGATGGATCGATGGATAGTTGGATAAATAAAAGAGAATGGCTTGTGCTCAGAAATTGCAAGATTTGAGACGCTTCACGGACCGGATCTTGGCTCTTCTCCAGCCCCAATCTTGAATCGAGCTGATGGACACATGACTGCCCATGAACATTGGACGCCCCTGGAAACCCGCATGGCGATACAAGGCCCAACAACAATCGCCTGAAAGACAACCAGAGAGAGCATTATTGATTCATCACCGATACAACATTTTGATCTGAGCTTGTAATGCCTCGCTTTGCAATTGAGGAACGTGAATAGACAAATGAGCGGGACAATTAAAACATCTTCAGTGCCAATCTAGTGTTTAGGAAGTCTTCTAGTCACCCTGTTCCGCGGGAGATGATGGATCCAAAAGAACAAGAACATCTGATCTGTGAATCAAAAACAACCTCTCTCTCTCTCTCTGACCAAGCCATCAGTTCAAAGCAATTGAAGTCAGTCAAGTATTGATAAAGAACGAGTGGAAATCGCACTATGATTGCATTGGAACGATGGCATTCGAGTGCGATGTCTGTAATAGCGTGTTTCAAAGAGTTGAGGACTTGACAAGGCATGAAGACCTCGAGCACAATGTAATTGAGTGGTTCGAAGAGGACCTGGTCGAATTCGTTGATACCTCGGCAGCCTCGGATTACCATTGCACATTTACTAAACGGCCCAGTGAGCCTTGGCCCGAGACCGCCGAGCCTGATTCCGAGGCCTGCGACTCTCGGAATCCCGATCCTGAGAATGGCCCCAAGATTGACCTCGACCCGAACCCCGTGGCCACTCCTGAGGCCAAACCTGAGGCCAAACCTGAGACCGATTCCGAAACCGATGGTGTGACCAATTCTGACTCTGACTCCAACTCTGACTCTGATTCCGACTCCGACTCTGAGGTGGATGCGAATAAATCCGACTCTGAGACGGATTCTGAGCTCAACTCTGTAACCAACTCGAGCAATAACAACTCAGGTAACGACTCGAGTGACTCTAGTTCCGACTCAGACACAGATTCAGAGGCAGGCTCAGAGACAGACTCTCCCGAAGATCCGGCGATTGTCGCCCATGAGTCAGCAACTCAAAAGGTCCTAGAACCAGCTGAACAATTGAGACCCATTGTCATTGACGATGATGTGAACGAAAATGGATCCACCGAGGGCTTGAACCAATCGCTGGATCGACTGGATTCAAACATAATATCCGATCAACGGTTCCATTTCACTGTAGAGACCACGTCGTGCCAACATTGCGGGGGGTCTTTTAGTTGTGAATCGAGCTTGAAAGTCCATTTGGATTTCAGCCGGTGTTCGGGCAAAACAAACCCATCAGATCTTAGTCGTGTAGGACGCAAACGCCCCAACCTTCGACAGTCAACCTTGTCTCGTCGAGTGGATTATGCAAAATTAGAAGGAAGCAACTCGGATCGAGAAGAACGTAACAACTCGGATCAAGAAGAACGCGTTGGAAAGAGAGCCAGATTGGGGAATAACCCGAAGAAGCAGAGGAACGGCAACTCTCACAAGAAAGGCAAGGAAAATTCTTTTGAAGTCAGGTGCGATGAGTGCAACGGTGTATTCCCTTGCATGTCCAAGCTGGTTCGTCATGTAAGTCAGGTTCACAAATCGGATCGTCCCTTCTCCTGTAAAGTGTGTGGACAAGGCTTCAAGGCTAATAACCATCTTACACGTCATGAAAAGCTCCACCTGCGGCCTCTGATAAGTTGTTCCCAATGCTCGGAACAATTCGCAACGCCGTGGCTCCTCCAACGGCATGTTGATACCAAGCACAAGGTGTCCAAATGTGATATTTGTGTCAGAGTCTTCAAGTCAGGCAAGGAGTTGTACCAGCACAATCATACTTTTCACCGCAAGACACCAGATGGAGGTCACGCATGCAAAATCTGCGGCAGGCCTCTTTCATCCAAATTGCTCAAGGAGATGCACGAAAGGACCCACTCCACAGATCGGCCTTTCAATTGTAACCAATGCGATAAGACCTTCAAGCATCAGCGCAATCTTGAAGGTCACAAGAAGACGGTCCATAGCGAGATCCGCCCATTCACGTGTTCCTTCTGCGGGGACGCCTTTAAGAAGAAATCTCATTTGGACGCACACTTGAGAGTTGCTCATACACCTTGAATTTTCTAATTTTCTACCTTCTTGATCAGTGTCCAAAGGCACACTCAAGAGCCACTTACTGACTCATTCACTCACTCACCAATGGTATTGAGGGATTTCTGTAGACCGCGAAGTCGAACTTTCGAGCCGAAGATGGAAAACTTGCGTCCTCGGAACGCTTGGGCCTTGTGCATCTCCAACGCGCAGTGATGTGAATCGTCGATCCCAATGGAGTTGTCCAAAGTGTCCGTTGAGGACCAACCCAGGAACAAACTCAGGGTGAATAAGATTGCTGCGATCTTCATCCTCCACCTAGAGTGATTCGTGCTGGAGGTTCTGAAATGAGGCAATGCCTTATTTATATTAGTTCGAATCCGCACAAATCCAGAGTCTCTTGTCAAAAAAAGGCTAAAATCTAAGTTCAAGTAAAGCTCATTTCATGTCAACTTCTCTGCTAGTATTAATGGCAATTTTCCCAACTGGCACAAGAGAACCAGTTATCTCCGTTGCATTAAGCTTATTCGTCGGAGGATATTCACGTTTAATGGGCAATCAAGAACCATGTTTTGCCCTGCCAGTCCAAGAGCTGTGATGGCCAACTTCTTGCTAATCTTGACTAGGCGCCGGACTTCCTTGGTAACAATCAACATCAAGAGTAATCAATGGATGGATTTGACCAAGTCATAAATTTCTGTCGCTCAAGAGATTGAACTCGTGAACTGGTCCTTTTTTTGTCCAGGCGTCCAAGATGGGTGCTGAAGCTTTTTTGAAGTGGGCCTGGATTTCAATTGGCACCAAACTCATTAACTTTGCAACACAATTTAGAGCCCTGGGCACAGATCGAGTGGTGGAGACTTTGTTCAAAGAGCTACTGCGCAATGTTTCAAAACTAAAAAAGAACCTATTTTAGGGGCTATAGCAAGTGCAACACGATTTATTCGTATCAATCCCCTCTCGTTCCCCAACAAGTTTGATACCTACCAGACGTCGAGAGATTGGCAATTACAACAAGCGAGTATTGAATGGCTCTGTTGCTCAAAAAAAAACAAGGCCATTAAATTTCGGCACACATGCTAAACGTTTCAGCATCGCCCAGCAATATCGAAGTGATTTAAATCACCTTTGTACGTAGGTGGAACCAAAATTACTTTGTGCATTAAGTTCAAACTAACATGGCTTCAAACCACATCAAAGATCTATTTGCATCTCGAATACTGTGCAACACCCTGTGCAAGCCAAGCCATCACTTGGCTTGCTACTGTTTTCGCCTGGATCTAGCATTTTTTTGTTCCTTTCACATAACTAGATCTTATCGTCATGTCTTCAAACTCTAAGGGAAAAACTGCTTAGGCTAATCCCAAAAATCAATTCATCTGCCAAGAAGCTCCGACCGACCTCTCGGGTCTTTCGAGCCATTCGTAATCTTTGCCATCTTCCTGGATTGACCTGAATTACATGGAATAAGTGGTAACGAACCCGCATTGCCCGTCCAGATCCACAGGTGGGTATCAAACGCCAAAACGATAACCTTCTACACCTGGCCCAACCAATTAGGGAAATGATGGAGCACAGTGCGATCAGTTCCAGACATGTAACGGTAGGTTTCAAAGACGCACTACGCAAAAAAAAAATTGAACCTGGACTCTAGAATGCGGTTCATGAACTAGTACACTGGGGGTGAGTATAAAAACAGCCTAGTTTAGACCAACTGCATTTGATGGACAAACAAAAATGGAATCAGTGAGCTTGACTGGTAATAATCAAGTAATATTTATTTATCGATAAACGCAATGCCCATCTATCCCTTGGCGCTCAACAATTTTGATCTACACAAAGACGAAGGGGGAAATACTGATTACAAGTTCGACGATCCCCGGTCCACTGTCGCTCAATCGCTTAACCCTCAATCTTGATCTGTCAATGCCGACTAACCAAAATTGGTGGACAATACCCAGGACATCTCGGAGACTGTTAATCCAAGCCTCGCACTCATCTCCTTCATTTTATGACTTCATCGCAACTCGCGATTTGGTGTGGTGGTTTTTTTTCATTTATGTTATTCTTGTTGCGGCTCACTTTTTTAGTTGGTCAGGAGTGGATATCCTGGCTGTCATTCAAGGTCCAGTCTAGCTTGAACGGGGCCGGGAAACCCCAAAGGAGGAGCCGGATGGGGTCTCTTTCTGTGGCTTGTGTTGAATGATGACTGAGAGTCAATTCTGAGAACTCGCAACATCAACATTTGTACTTGAACACGGGTCGAATCTAACTGTTCGATTCCTTGGCGTCGACCCATTGTTTAATAGAGAGGCTTGAGCATTAGTCCAAACATCTGGATCAATAACAGCAACAAAGAGCAACGAAACCCCTTTGTTTTAGAAATGTCACGTCTGCGGCGGATAGCTCTATGGCGAGGTAGCGTTTCATGATAACCTTAGCCTGGAGATAACTTTGGTTAGGTTGGATTAGATGCCCAAAAATGAGCTTCATTTTGCAAACTATTTTGCTCCAATTCATATTCATATATTATCTGACCAACTCGATCAACGAATTACAGTTGGCGGATCTGGTTCGTCCTTCTATGTGGGGTTGATCAGGAAACTCCGATCAAAAAGTTGTGCAAGTCTGCTGACCAGAAAGATGCTACTGGATCAACAGCGCCTACGTATGCCTTTCGAATATCGGAAGGAAGCACACTAAATAATCAAGCAGCCCGAGAAAGATCGTTCAAACTAGCAAAATTTCATTGCTGATTGATGGTACCTCAAACTCACTCATTTAGCTTCTTTTGGACATGAACTTTTCCCTTGCTTTATCTTCAGACGGCCGAGTTATTGTATAGTTACCAATCGCCTTTCGGCTAAACTTGGAGCATCTGAGAATCTTTAGAAGAGCCAATCTTTAGAGAGCACCAAAATTGGCTTTTACTTTCCTTCCTTTGAGTATTAGGGATGCATCTAGATACATTGAGGATCAAGAACTTTTCTTGCGATTGTTTGTCTCCAGAGTAAACAACCACCGTGTAAGGTTTTGGGACAGAAAGTGCCATCGGATAATAATATACTTGCTGGCTAACACTCGATTGAACCCTAAACGTGCAATCAATAACCTTGCTAGTTTTTACTAATGGAACTTGCTCACAATGCACCAAGTAAATAGAAAATCAATTTCGACATACATGATGTGAACTTGAGGATTGAAACAGGCAACGCGATGCAGGGAGATTTGCTCCAATACGGGTGATGCATATTTTATCGACTTTTTTCTTAAAACACGTACTCCCTTCACTTTCCCTTAGAACACATCGCAAAAATGAGGAGAAACAAGCATGTCTTCTAACTAAGCTTGAACGTCAATCAACGTTCAAGCGCCAGCTGGGTTACAATAATTGTTTGTTGATCAGAAAATGTAATAGCAATAATAATCTTTATAAAAATAAAAAAAAGTGAAAATAATTATGAAATAAAATATGATTTATAGGCATTATACAGAGGTTGTTGATAAAACAAGAAAAAATGTGAATTTACTTTCTCCGGCGAATCGCAACAAAGATTGGACATGTTTTCTTACATTGTGTTTATAACATTCGACGGTGATCTTACCCAATTCAAAAACCGGACAACGTATTGTGATAGAAAACTTGGACACGGGTCACTTGGGTCACGTAGGGGGTTATGAATGTTATGAACGCAACGATCGACCCTCTCTCTCTCTCTCTCCGTCTGCTTCGCCCTTTCAAGAGCGTAGATTGGGCATTCTTATCTAAGGGCCAACCCAAAAGCAACTGAGGACTGGCGGATTGAACGACATGGACTTTGGCGGTTTTCGCGTCTGCGCTCGGGCTCAAGACAAGAAACAGGAGCATCACTCCCGCCTATGACAGCATCCTCCTCCTCCTCCTCCTCCTCATTGTCAGTAGGAGTCTAGAATGTACATACAGTAGTGCACTGAGAGGATGGTCGTCAATCACTCGTTGTGCAACCGAGAAGTGCAATATGCCAATGTCTCTTGGAATTTCGTTGTTTGTCACGGGCTTCGGCAGACATACAAGCATGTACTTTGAACGGAGCAACTCTTTCGTCGTCTCGTCTTCTGTCATTCTTAGGGATGCTTGTGGAAAACACCGGGCTGTCAACTTCTCAGTTCTAGTCTTGGGATTCATTTCAATCCGACATTAAATTGCGCGGGTGTTTCTGTCTCTGATCGTCCGTCTGGCAAGACTTTTTGCAGGATCTCACTTGCATTTCGCTCGATCTGTCCGATATCTTTGCTTTGCATAATTGGCAGAAAGTTTGAGGGTGTCTTTTGCCACTCCAATTCAAATTGAAAAGTTGACCATGAACTCGAAATAAAAAAAAAAAACTGATGAGACTCTTCCATATTCATCAAAGAATGTAGAAACTTACCACTGAACTAAGCCACAGTGGTGTACATAAGCGTGGATCACTTTGTCACTTTATTCCGATGATTGTTTGATGTGCTTGATAAACACTTAAACATACAACGGTTATTGTCGTGGCATTGGTCTCGTCCACCAACGAGGTGACTTGCAACAATATCAAAGGGTCAAAGTGGTGCTTGGCTTGGCTGGATGAACCACCCTTCAACGGACATCATTCTTGGCTCCTCATTGAGCCTCGTTGAGTGACGACACTCAGGGGGTCATGAATGCCTTGATCCGACCGACTCGTAAATTGTATGTGTACTAGTTTTGGATTGCACCCCTCGACGATGGGCGTTTAAGATTGGCCAAATCACACCTCGAGGAATGACGATAGCCGGATTACGAGAGTTGATGGGCTCAACGAAAGCGAGGGCATCCCAAACATACTTGGGGAGATGTGTCCACGTGTGGTTGTATGATATGCCAATGCGCACACGGCTGTCAATCCAAAACTGTTCCAGTTCTCAGGAGAGAGACCCATACCGATCACTTGATATTGCCGATGGATGAGTCCAGCTCCTTCAGAGAGATGAACTACGAGACACCGAGAAGACACTGCACTATCCCCACAGTCTGGTGTTCCTGGGTGAGACCCATGGGTACTTCTGCGATGTGGTGGACAATGGATGGCAATCAGGAGCAACAACCTACAGCAAGTAGGTCATCAGGGCCGAGAGAATCGACAATGTGCAAATGAGCTATAAGGATTACGGACTCGAAACTCTCGTTGCAAATTACCGAAGAATCCGACATGAGCACGGCGCGTTGTGTCACCCTCCCGATCCGAGATAGCTTAGAAGAGAAGTGAAAAAGTCCCTGAAACGATACCTGTGTGTGCCCCAATATGCCGACAATGCATGGACGCATTTTCTATGCGAAACCGAGCCCCTCACCATCGGGCTGGCCAGGCTAGTGTCCAAAAGTGTTGGGAACCTGACCTTTCCGGAGGTGATGTCCGGACACAAATTGTCCTTCTCGCTCAAGGACTTGCTAACACCTTATTGTCCTTGGCCTGACACGCACTTTTGTCCGGCTCCCGGCCCAATGCCATCAACGACGGGAGCTGACAAAAGATCTATTTAATCTGACCCATCCACTCTACTGCAATGACCAAGATTTACATCATTTACCTCTACCCACATGTTTATGTACTTTCTGCATTTCCCTTTTTCACTTTTTCATGTGCACTGAACCAATTCTAGTCATATTTTCTGTGATTACTGCTCAACTATTTTATCATTCTTTTATTCTTGAATCTATTTTTGAATATGGCATTTATGCATGCAGTTTTATATATTTTACTATCTGACATGAATAAGTGTCGCAAAGAGGAAAAAAAATCTGTTGGAATTTTGTCCCGCATTTATTGTGACTTGGTAGCTATGATTTCCATTAACGCTTCTGGTAACTTAAAGGACGAAAATACACTTCGTGTGAATCAAAGGAGTTCGAGAAAAATCGGGGCAGTTTTCAGGAATCCTGAAACATTCCAAGTGTTGCGGTTTTGACAGCTTTCAGTGTATTATTATATGAAGGGATGGAAATGTGCTGCCACATCCAGGATCGAGAAAACAACCCACGTCTGCCTATTCGTACTCGAGGCAAGGACACGTACTCAGATCATCATCCCCTGATGTCAAGCTAGGAATGGAAGAGGCAGATTTCCTGATTTCCAGATTTCCTGATCTTGTGGGACAGGTGAAACCAATTAGAGGTGACCACTTGAAGGCAGGCCAAGTTGGCCAAGAAGATAGGAGATCATCTGAAATCCGAAATCCTTGCCGAATGACAATGTACGAACACCACTTCCTTGCCAGTCCTTCGATCAAGCCAGGATGCTAGGGTCATAATAACTCTATAGTTATCTCGCTATTTCTGTTGGGTTTCGGCAAGAATCGCTCTCGAACAATCAATCGTTTCATGTCGATTTTTGAAAAAGTACAACAAAATGAATTCTGGTTAAGTTAGATTCTATCAACATGTGCCACCAAAAGTGGTTAGTTTGTCCTGAGTGGAAAAAAGCCATGTGCTAATCGGTTAAGAGTAATGACAACTTATAGGTCTGGGTGTGGGTTTTAAATTCCATCTATACAGTATATGATTTGTCGGTTCTTGGTCCTTCCAAGCCAAATAATCCACCCTATGGGTGGCGTGTCATTTTGTCAATTTGTCACTGACCCTGCCAATAGGTAGGTCTCTTATTTGAGCCTCATACGACCAATTAGGAAGATTCAGTTCGATCTTAAGCCAGACATATTCGGTTGAATCCCAACAGGCCTGGTTTTTTTATCGTCAATTGACCGTGGTTGACCGCACGCACGCCATGCAGCATTTAGTCGAAACGAGATAGTTGGCGCCAAGAAAAAGTGCCTGCAGCCGTCTGCCATTCCTGAGCTTTAGTGATTCACTGCTGATAGAACACAACAATCCTTGTAAGCTTCCAACCGGTTTCACTTCTTGGGGCCCCGTCAACCACCTCATCTTGGCAGATTCTTGGACGAAATTCTAAGCCTTTTTCCAACGTCGACGCTACATTCACGTTTCCAAGCGAATTTACCTTCACCACCAATCTCTTCTTGATTCCAAAATATGAGCACTGGGCTCCCCCACCAAGCTAGTCTCTTCTGCATTTTGGAAAGAAATAATTCTTGTTTCAGATTAAACCGTACCTTTCCTTAAGAAACCATTTTGTTTCACCTCTCCTCTATGTAATAAGGAAATGACAACTGAAACAACGCTTTGTCGTCTGTACTTTGAAGGCACTGATGTTTGAAAAACATGTCTTTGTGGCTATTTCTAACCCAGGCTTCATTGGGTTTTTTTTTGAAAAAGATCAAAGTGATTGGGTCTCACGGCAGTCGACAGTTAAAACTAACGCAGCCTATGCATCTAATGGCGAGCGCAAATGCAGCTCCCGTTTCCGTTGAATTTCACAAATATATGAAAGGGAGTTACCTTCGATATAACTGCGAAACACTTCTTGCTGGGGATTAAATTCTTCATCTGATCCATGGATGTCTGATCATGCTCCACGGAAATAAAGAAATAGTCGCAAAAAGGAAAGACAAGTTAAGAAGAAATCAGATAAGGACCCAAATGAACAAATGGCTAAAATTGGTCTAAAATGTGAAAGCACGTAAATAAGTTGAAAAAAAGAGTCGAAAAAGCATTGAAAAAGTTGGAAGATTGGAAAGCTCCTTTTCAGGTTTTTTCGACATCTAGTCAAGACGAATGAATACATGCCAACAAATGACGAGCAAGAGAAAATACGATTAGCGGCTGCAAAGTGAATGATTTAAACATGCATGCCAAGGGTTGCGTAAAATTAATGGCGCGAGTCTTTGGACAAGGCCACATACATCGTTGGGCGGTATGGCCGTTAGATAATAGATGGAATGGAAATAGATGGAAGTATTGAAGAAAACTGACGAACCATCAAAACCAAAATCGGCATTACTATTCTCTCTGGAAGTCGGTTGGCGTTGATAAACTGATCCTATTTGTTTTATTGAAACAAAGGTGTGTATTTAACTCTTGTTTCGGAGCTAGCGGGTGGACGTTAGCCCAGAGAGAAAATGCATTGGCTCTTGCGGGAAGTGGATTTCCGCATTAGTTTTTTTTGCCTTCCATTGATTACCCCCTAGATGTAATAGATACAAAAAGTGGCCTTATGATTAAATTTGCTATGCTGCAGATTAATGTCCACAGAACACTTACTATATTGTTGGATCCCATTGTCAAACAGCTTCCATCTGTTAGGCTCTTCATCAAGTGTTCCATCTTTTCCTCACAACTGTGGGACTCTCCGCCATCACGACCATCACGATCAATCAATCACTCATTCACTCAAGCATTCGATTAGAGGTGATGTTCAAAACGTTGCTAAAACGATCGCGGAAAGGAGTTGTGGCTTTAATTTCACTTTTCGTCGCTTACTTTGCCTTCCAGGAGTTGAACCTAACAATCCCTGTACTCCCTGGTACTACTAATAACAACAAGGCACATCAGGATGTGGATCTTACTGATCCTAACTCTTTCACTATTGGTCTTCATCCACCTCATCAGCCAACCTTGAAATCGCCAAAGTATGACATTGTGCATAAGTTCCCATATAATCTTATGTTCAAAATTTGATTCCGGTATTGGTCATAGACACCCCGCCAAAGAAAATGATGACATCCTTGCCAAACATGGTCGCGACAGTTGGTTTGAAACGAGCAGCCTGGAGATGGCGAGAAGGAAGAAAATCCTCCAGAGATACTGCCAAAGTCTCAACGCCAAGCAAGAGCTATTTAAGAGCAAAATGGCCTCACTGTCCATTTCTGACCCTGTCCACAACTTATTTTTTTGTCCCATACCCAAGGTAATGCAATTCAATATCTCCAAGGCAGGAGTGGTCTCTTCCCCCACTGAATCCATTACACTTGAGAAGTGAAATGAAAACAAGCAGCTGACGACATTCTATGGAGCAAAACTATAGACAACATGTCCAGCCAACCCACACCGTGCATAAATTTAATTTGTCACCTATTTCAATTTCCCGGCTTGTTGTAGTGAACAGAATCGTGCTTTTGAGCCAAGTTGTTAGTGGAATGACAGAATTGCACCAAAATTTGTTTTGCAACACAACATCACGATCACTCGATGGTTGAAAATTCAATTAACTCCGAGTGCGAGTTGGCTGTGATGTTGTCTAGGTTCTCCCTCCACAAAATGCCCGCAATCAGGGTGCCAGATAAATGTTTTGTCTTTGCCTTGATTTCCTTTCCTTCGGTAGACTAATTAACAAACTTGCGTTTTTATGCAATTGTTATTAATAACATTGAGAAACAGTTTGATTGTGGTTATGATGAATTACATTTGAAGGGATGTAATTCATATACGTATGACCAACACATTTCCACCCGCCAAACAAAGAACTTATGCATATTAACAACCATTTAATTTACGCTTGATGTTGACGTTTCTCCATTTCATCTTGCTTGTCGATTTATTTCTTACTTGAACTTTCCTGCCTGGACTGTAATACTCATTGGACTTCGCACCAATGGAGTACGGTCCTTTAGTGTTGCCAAATATCTCGATCACTGACCATTGTATCTCAAGTAGATCATACCAGTAGTGTTTCAAGGCATGTCATTCTTGTGACATTCTTGTGAAAATTTAATTCTTGCATTTCAATATTAGAGAGCGTTTAGCTTGTTCAGGCCAAATTAGTTAGTTACTGCATACCTGCACTACTTAATTGGAAAAAAGCTCGCTCAAAAAATGAGAACGATGGCGAATTCAGAAAAAGGTGAGCCAAAAAAGGTGAGCCAAATCCTTTTCTTCAAAATAGGTATTCAAAAAAGGTAATTGAATTGCAATATGAAAGTAATTGTAATTGTAGTTATATACATCTCAAAATGAAATAATTGTCATTTATCACATCCGAAACGAATGTATTTGTAATTGTAACTAATCACATTTTATAATGTAGTTGAAACAGATCTGTTAATTGATGTAGTCAACTAATAAGCACTTGGTAGATTGGGTTGAACACGTGGTTCCGCATCTTTTACGTTCTGTCCGATGTCGACGAGTCAAAGAAGAAATCGGTGATGGTCTCAACGAAGGGATTGAAGTCCTTCCAAAAGCAAGTCCGGAGTCTTTTTTCGACTCATCGAGAAGCCTGGGAACAATTGACCGATGGAAACACGTACAAATTCACGTTTGTGCGTCACCCAATACAAAGGTAAATACGGGGTGTTGTGTGGGTGTTGCGTTGGGACGTTTTTTTTCCCAAGCCCTGGGATTTTTGAGCTCAGAAAGTGCGAACCTCAGGCTGGCTCACTCACCTGTTAGCTGTCTATTTTTGAGCGATTCTAAAAAATTACCATTAGTACTGTTTGGCCGGAACATTCGAGATCTCAGATCAGTCATGATGATGAGTGATGGACCTATTTCCGCAACTTTAGGAGCGCCTCCCTCATGTCAAGCAGCCTTTAATTCAGATCGTAGACTGATTGGCACAATCCTTTGGGTTAATATGGCCCCTTCTGTTGTTCAGTTTCCTTCCCTCTAGATTTAATGTAAGGAAAACATAGGCGTTGATCCTGTGGAAGGTTTCCAACCAGACCAGGACAATTTTTGAACTATATTCCAGATTAACTCCATAATTAAGGACTTGCCACATCCTAACTCTCATTCGAGGAGTTGTTTGAATTCGATGGTTGAATGCAATATATGCGTTTTGAATTTCGGCCCTTTCAAACGAGGTTATATCAAGCAAAGCAGAAACTTAAAGAAGATACTTATGAGATTTTAAAGGAAAAGTTGTAGGCAAACATTGATTCCAGCTTCCTATATCATTGTACCTTTTTGCATAGATTGGCAAGGTCCCATCAACGTTCTGGGTGCTTTTCATTTGGATTCAGCCAGCAGGATAATTGATGGGTTCAGTCATTTCACTTTCATAAAGTGCATGTTTTATCATGTATCTTTCAATGTCTGATTTGTTCATGACTTGGTTGGTTTACCCTACGCGGCGTATTTAACTATACACGTAAAAAAATGGTCATAACTTTTAAACCAATCAACAAAATATCTCAAAAATAAGGCTGCGTGATCCTTGAAACAATAGTTTGCGATTTGTTGTTGGCTTTTCCCTCCGATTTTTTTGTCCTAAAAATGGATGGCAAAAGAAAAGCGGTTGTCGAAATGACGTCGAGCCTGACTACGCCAACTGAGATCTCGAAGGGCCTTGGAATCACGCGGAAGGCCGTCTATGACTTCAATAAGCGTTGGAATTCTACTGGATCAGTGGATAGGAAGAAAGGACAATGGCGAAAACGAACTATCCGGACAAAATCCAAGGTCAGTTCCATTAAAATTCGGATTGACAGAAAGGGAAGAGATTACTCAGGTCGAAGTTGCTTCTCAACTGCCTCAAGCACAAGCCGCCAATCATTCTCTTCTCGGATGAAAAGCTGTTCCGGGTGGATCGCGTGAGCAACAGCCGATTTGACCGATACATTTCAACCGTAGCCGTGGATGAAGTTGCCGATCACGTCAAATTCACTTTTAAGACCGAGCACGCGGCCTCCGTGATGGTGCTTGGGGTGTTCGGCTCAGACGGGAAGAAATGTCCCCCCATATTCATCCCAGAGGGAGACAAAGTCAACTCCGAGGTCTACCTCCAGCTCTTGAGGGACCAGGTGATCCCATGGATAAACAAGGAGTATAGGGACACCCCGTATATATTCCAGCGAGACGGCGCCCCTTACCACACGAGCAAGAAAACCCAGGCGTTCCTGAAGGCCAACCTGAAGTCTTCCTGGGCCAAGGAGTTTTGGCCTCCTAGCTCTCCCGACTTGAACCCGTTGGACTTCTCCATCTAGGCACAAGTCGAGAGAGAGGCCTGTCACAAACCCCATGGGTCAACTACCTCACTTAAGTCCGCCATCAAAGTCGCTTGGGACAACTTGGATGAGGACTACATCCGTACCGTGTGCAACAGCGTCCGGAGGAGGTTTGAGGCCGTCATCAAGGGCGAAGGCGGCCATATTGAATGACAAAGTCATTTCGAAACCGCTAACAAATTCCTATTTAATAAATATTTGTGTAAAGTTGTCCCTGAACTAGTTCTTGATGATTTTTTGAGATAAAAACAAGTGTATAGTTAAATATGCCGCATAGGGTAGTGTGGTTTTCACGTGCCAGAACATCTATGCTTTCATTATGATCTCAACCTGAACGCATAATATTCGTATTGTAAGTACTGTTGGGAGTTTGGATCGTAGGAGCGATGGAAAAGGCAGCAAATATGAAATGAACGAATTTTCAATTGTATCATTTTATGGCTTTCTCTCTAGACTCGTTTCCGGTTATCGGGATAAAATCGAGAGGTGCTCCTATAGCGCCATGCTTTGCGAGTGGCTCGAGGCATCTTACGGCGACACAAGTTTTCCGAGCTTCCTTCAGTACCTCTTGAGTCGGCAGAGAGACCCGTGCAAATTGGATATTCATTTCAGGCCAATTTACTGCAATTGTCAACATTGCACCAATGCCTACCACGCGATTGGACACTTAGAGACCTTTGCAGCCGATGCCAAGTACATTCTGGTTCAAACGAATCTGTCCCATCTGATCCCCGAGTCCTTACTGACCACCTCCTACAATAGCGCCGGTACCAAACACAATTTGTCCTCGAAAAGTACCCTGGAATATATGCAGGAGGTCTCCGCCGGGATCAAGCTTCAAATCTTCGAAATGTACAAGCATGATTTTAAATTATTTGGTTACTCCGATCAAGAATACTGATGTCAATAAAAAGATGGCCTGGAACTAAAATACGGGTGAAGGAGCACAGTTCATTCAATGTCGTAACATTGTGCTCAAACGTTGTCAACGCCCATTCAATTAGAAACCCTTATAATTGTGGCTTAGGGCCCATCAGAAAAGCCCTCTAACTGACGCCAAATAACCCTCAATGGAGACACACCCTGGGCAATTTATGTGGTGCATTTGTTGACAGAGGGAACGTTTGTCCACGTGTCTCAAGCAAGGATAATTGTTGGATTTTTACGTATTTTTGGACAGGACTGGAGATTTGGCGAAAGTAGCATATATGCGCTCGCAGTTTATAAAAAAGGCATGTCCACCCCAAAGACTTTCGTTCTCACGAAAGCGACAACGAGAAATCACGAATAAAGTAGAACACTTCAGTCAAGAAACTTTCTCGAAAAACATTTGTTCCCGAGAATCTTTCAAAACTAATTAAAATCTCCAAGGGATTGATTGGACTCGGGCTATCTCTGAACAGAGAGCCTACTTTTTGCAGTGTTGTTCTAGTCTCTAAGTCGAATCCTTGGACGAATTCTCTAAAAATTGTCGTCATTCTCACCAACATGGAATACTTTTTATACAAAGTTGCACTTTCCACACTTGACAAGACATCTAAGACCATGTAAGCAAATGATTTGATATGATGCACAAGATCTAATCGAGATTGCGCTGAAATTAAATACAGGTAGGTGATTGCAATGACCAAATGACCAAAAGTTTCAATTGAATGAATATATAATGCGTCCAATGACTTTTAAATTGCTAATTCTTGAACCTAACATCCCCGTCCCTAAGCCAGTGGTACTTGGCTCAGCCAAATTGTTACTAGAGACGGGCTCTAATAACCAGTGAATGAATATCCTATTGAAATTCCAAGCTTACTTCAAAGGCATGCAATCATATTTTGCCCTTAGATGTCATTATTTGTGCGCCTTTCATTAACAATTGCCCTCAGTGATGATTGTTTCAAAACGATTTAGGACTCATTCTATTTCTCAGTGATTCTATTTCTTTTGAGAATGGTTTCACGAATTTTGCTTTCACGGTAAGGAAATTTGGTTGGAAGCACTAAAATTCAGCAAGCCCGCCTCGCCTAAAAGACGTTTGGTACTGTCAGGCATCTATTCGAAAAGAGCCCAACGACCGAGGTTTGCTCGATATTGAATATTTGATTGCATACTTGAAAGTCCTTTGGTGTCGTTTTGCTAGATCCTTCCTTGTCATTAGTGTTGAGCACACATTAGACGCCCTTTGCTTTGAGACCTGAATGGAGGGATTGGATCGAGGAAAGATCATGAATACATTTACAAAGCGAATTTAAATGCGATTGGACCGAGTTTTTGGATCCGGGATAGACCGATACGGGAAGTGGAGAAGACGGGCAAAGTACATAAACCCACCTCAAAAAACAATAAGGATTTGAAAATGTCTGTAGCATAATCCCGCTGAATTGAGCTGCAAAAATTTAAGGAACAAACACACCAACACTTTTTAAAAGTTCTTCTGTTTTGGCCAGTTAACGCGGTATTCAATCGATATAGCTTTACTGAAAAAGAAGCTTCGAAAGTGACAAACAATATTTTATGAGAATATTTTTTACCCGTTCAGATCCGTTCCCTAACCATGAATTATGTATCTTATGGAAAGTAATGACATTAGTTGGGCCTCACCTTCAACGCTAATTGATCGTTGTAGGGCACTTTCGTTTAGGTACCAAACTTCCAACACCATGTTGCCCCTTACCTTCACAGTGTTCTTTCAAGTCCAATCAGTGGTAATTTTGAATGCCAATTCAAATGATCCTGCATCCATTTGGATCAAATTGGACCAGCATCAAGTGTCCAAAGCTCCATTCAAAGTGCTGGACAGCCAAATCGGGGAGCAATGGATTCGACAGCTTTCCGCCAAAGCTGATCGGGAAGTAGGATTGGTCATGGTTATGAACGCCCTCGCCCTCGAGGATATCTTGACCATTGACCAAGCAAGCCTATGGGCAAAGCACAAATGGATCTTTCCAGATTGCAATGTCTTGGACGGATTACCTCTGCGCCTGGACTCCCAGGTGTATTGCTTGAGTTACGACCCGGTCGTGGATACTTTCAAGATCAGCGAGGTCTACCGGATCAAAAAGGTGCACTTGCGCCGTCAAGAAGTGGCTTTGTACAACCCGAGGACCGATTCCATCACCGGTGAAGGTAATATTTGGGTCCGACGCGCCAATCTAACTGGAATCACACTGGTTAATCTGGTGCTGCCGTGGGCTGGCGGCAGGGAACAAGTGTTGCCAGAGGGAGACGATGAATCATCCCTGAGGGTTATCGGAGAATACCACGATCTCATCTACGATTTCCAAAACATCATGGGATTCCGGCTGATCAACCGCAGGCCATTTGATCTCGAGTTTGGCTCGAATCTCGAAAATGGTACGTGGAGTGGCATCTTGGGCGAGTTGAACACCAACCAGGCGGATTTGAGCTCAGTGGCATACGCCAACCACGATGGCAGAAAAGGCGTGGTAGATTTCTCGGCTTCTCTGGGCCCGGTCCAATCGGTTCTGTTAATGAGTGCATCCCAGGGTCCCGAATGGACTGTTTGGCCCTATGTTCGACCCTTCTCCGTTTTGGTATGGGGCGCCTACTTGGCGTCCATAGTTGGGCTGGTCTTGGCTCTCTATCTGACTGGAAGTGAGTCCCCCGTGGGCACGGTCTTGGTTTTCGTTATCCAACGCGGAGATTTCGGCCAAACCCGCTCCGTGTCCGAACGTGGCGCACTCATGTGCTTGGGGATTTTGACCTTCGTCATGTTTGCCCACTATTCCGCCATTCTCACCACCAACCTCACCATCTTGGATGATCCCAACCCGTTGGATACCTTCGAGGAAGTATACCAAAAAGGCAAGCAATTGATTTTCGAAAAAGGCGAGGTGGTCGAGCTTATTTTGAAAGATGCACCCCCTGGATCTGTGGAGAACCAGCTGTACGTGGAGACGGTCAAAGACAACCCACAAGCTCTGGTGAAATCCGTGCCTGAGGCAATTGCGGCTGTTCTCGAGGACTCCAACAAGGTGTATTACAGTGCCATTGGGTAAGAAGGATCTCAAAATGAAATATTGATACACTTCTTCGGAGGCTCTCACTTAGTTGATCGTCCACCTATATCTTCACAGACCCAATTTTTTAGGATGGATCATGTTAAAAGATTTCTTTATTTTCATACTCGTGCCTTCCCATCGTCTTTCAAGTTTCTCCTAATCGACGACAGGGTCAGACGGTCAAGTCAAGATCTTTGCGATAGTATACTGTAGGCTAGAGCTTGTACATGGGCCAGTACCCAAATAATGCTTATTTATTCCAAACATTTCTTGACAAATTGATGAAAGATGCAACCAAGTTTTTAGCTTTATACTTTGAGCTGAGAGTGCGTTTTTGAAACCCTCGAGTCCCCTCTAATTTTGACATCTTCAGAAAATTAACCGAATTCTACCGTGTCAACCCACGAGATCGGGGGGTCGGGTAGCTCAATTATCAATCAACCTGCTTGAATTGACCCGTAAAGTGAGCATGGTGTGAGACTTTATGCTCAACATATTCGGCAGAGGTCGAATAGGCGGAAAGTATGTATTCGGCAGAGGTCGAATAGACGGAAAGTATGCAAGCAAGCACCAAGTTTCCATTCAAATATCGTGTTTATAAGTAAAAGATGCTCCAAATCAAGCTGATGATTTGCGTCACCCGACCCCTCAAAAAACACCCTAGGTTTCAAGATACAGGCTTGCCAGAGCTGAACGAGCATATTCATTAGGGCTGTAATTAAAAGGCAAATAAAATGCGCCGAGAAAGACTTGAAAGTGGCTAAACAAAAAAGCATTACACAAAGCACAGAAAAATCGCAAAATGCACAATACGTTGGGCCTACCCTAGGGTCTGCCAATAGTAATAGTAGCCACAATGGGCGGAACGGTTCAAAATGACTAAATCTCGTTGGACTTAGTAAGGAAGCACAGCTGCTATAGATTGTTTCAGTCACATAGTATTCATTTGCTCTGGACCAAATATGATGGGACTTTTTCCTCGGACTTACAAATTAGTTTTTTCGTTAAAATCTTTCTTGTGTGTGATCGCAAACATGTTTTGTCTTTGTTAATTTAGATCATCCAATATGCGTTCTAGATATAATTAAAAGTATCATTGAAACTGAAATTGAATCTATAGTTAACCAGCCAAATTGATTAACCTTTCACCATGGTGCTTGATCGCCAACAACCATCGCTTAAAGGATTGTTAAGTTTTCTCACCAAGACTCAAAAATCTTTGATTGACATTTATAGCTTAACATATTTCACGCTAGAAGTGGAATTTAAACCAAAGGGTCTTCTTGAATCAAATTTTCTAATCTTATTCATTTAATTCAGTGGCGTTTTTGTTCTAGAACGCTCGTATGCGTAATACGAAATGGAAACATGTGGAAACAGCCAAAAAAGTGATTTAGCGTAAAAGAAGACCAAAAAGGTCAGGAGACATTTGCCTCTCTCTCTCCAGCCCAATTGATATCGGTACCATGGTATCGTTGACAATCGTGGAAGCAGAAGAATGTGGTTTCAAAATGCGTTTTGAAAGATCAGTGCCTACAAATCTACTCACTCAAAGCCAGGCCAAGGTGTAAAATTGAAGTAAAACGTATTAATCTACGGGATTCGAAAGTAAACCATGTACACCTGGGTGTGCAAGATTAGCACGCACGGGGTGAAATAGGCCCAGTTCACTATGATTTCGGTGCGCTGATATGTAATTAGTTGGGGGGACGAGACATCCCTGACAAAAGAACCGTCAGTGCTCAACGTGTCTCCATGTCTGTTTCAGCCCGCCTATTCCTGGAACCCAATCGCACCTTATTCTATCGAACCAAATGTACGCCATGACCCTACCCTTCCCGCCCACTTCAGAGTTCCGTCTCCTCTTCAACTTCTACATTGAGCGCATCAAAGAGTCCGGCCTCAAGCAGCAGCTCCGACGTCGTCACACGCCCATCCTGTCCTTGGACCACGCCCAGAATGAGGCCGGTCAGGGCTTGGATTTGAGCTGGACCTTTGGCCCGTTTCTCAGCGTGGGTCTGGGGGTGGGTTTGAGCGCCCTGATTTTGATGTTCGAATCCGCACTAAGTCAATGTCAAAGTTGAAAGACGATGTAATAAAGAATCAGGGTTCTCTTTTTATTCATGGTTGGTGGTTACACGGCATCGGCATCATTCACAAAAGAGGTTCGCACATAGGCTTGTACGTCTATTCCTTCTTCTGGGATTGAGCCGTGGTGCCCTCACGGAATCCATTGCGGAATCGTCGTCGGACCACGGAGAGATGTCGCATACGGCCGGTTCCGGTGGTCATCCTTCGGCGGGCCTTGACCGACCAGTTGTACTTGCGGATCTTGGCGCCGGGATAACCGCAAGGCGCGCAACGCTTCTTCTGGATGTGGAAGGCTACTTTGCCGCAACGAATGCACAGCGTGTGCGTTTTGTTGCGGCGTTTACCAAACGAACTGGTTCCCTTAGTCTGGAAGACAAGGACAATAAGGACGTCAAGTATGTTAGCTAAAATTGGTATTACTAGGGCGATAGAGTGGCCAGTATTTAAAGATGGGACATATGGGCTCGACTTGGCTAGCACGACGTTAAATTTCCCGATAAAACGAAAGATTGGTTAACTGGTGAACGATCAAACTGTTGAGTCCCGTCCAGTCCATCGACGGGGACAACGATAATGGCGAACCAACTCTCCCAATGGTTTCCCTCTTGGCACCAGCCAAAATTAAGACACGAGGTTCTGCTAGGCTCAACTAACCCCAGGCACATACTGCCGTCAATATGTAGATCGTAAGGCCGTACCCACATAAGGATGTGGACAAGCACGGGCAGCCCCCGCCCGTGACACTGGGCGGGTCAAGTTGAACTGGGAAAGGTCAGGCTAGTCTGCATTTTCAATTCAAAACGGATCAGGCATGAACTTGAACCGAACAGTTCTGTTACGCCTCTTCGAAATCTTCTCGTGCCAAGTCAGACCCCTGCCCGCACAAACCCTAAAGGACCCTGTCTCGAGCCTGAACCAATCAATCCCAGGTCCGACATTCTGAAACCGTTGTCAATGGTTCATAACAAGTTCATGTCCCCCCACCCGTGGGCCCTGAGCAGGGCTCGGGTCCCACGGCAAGCCCTTCAACCGTTGCCAGCTCGTTCCTATCGGGGTTTTCCATCCCCGAGGAGCGGTACGGGGGGATGGACTCGATTGGCAAAGATTTTGTATCGAGGTCTTGATTTCGAACTTACCATTTTGCTGGAGGATCCAGGCGGAAAGAGCGATCGTCAGCTGACACGAATAAAAGGAGAGGGGCATATGATGTCAGTGTAGCCAATTCACCCTTGTCGTTAGAAGCCAATTTCGTTCAAAAGTGACCTTTTTATTATGAAGTGCCGAAAGTAGCCATTGGGAGGTCATTTTCATCACCATTTACCAAGGAGTCTGTGCTGTGGCTTGAATGAGGCAAATTTGCACTTGCTTTTCCGGTGTCTGTTCTTCTAATTTACGATCTCTCTGAATTCGTGTATAAATATATATGCGCAGTCAAGGAAAATCAAGGATGGTGGTGCGGTGCGGCGCCCTGATTTGGGACATTTCGTAAAAGGACGAATTAGACAAACATTACAGCCAACCTGCACCAAGCACAAGTTGAATTCATCAGTTATTTAAATTTGGCCAAAAATTTGCAGAAAGTCTTGGGATATGCATTTTTTTTTTTTTTGCATGATGAAAGTTTGAACCGGCCCTAGTGATGTTTGTCTGCTTGCGCCCTCCACAGCATGCTCAAGGGTAAACGTTATTCTCCATCGATTGGTTGGCGGTGCTACTTTTTAAACTTAACCTAACCTAATCAAACCTAACCTAACCTAACCCAATCTAACCCAACTCGATATTAACAACCCTTGAACTCTCTATGTAAACCTTATGAAATTTTGCCACAAATATAAAAACGAAAACCGCCAACTAATCGGTAGAGAATAACGTTAATCCATGCTCAGGTGAGAAAAAAGTATAATGTATGGACTAAGACGCAATTCAAATCCCCCCCAAAATGATATCTATGGGAATGAAATGTCGGAGACCATCCCTTGGAGCGTCGCCTACGAGTTTTAACAGTAGTTGTTTTTTTTGAAAAAATTGGCCTTCGCTGAGGTTTTCTGGCAACATTGAGAAGTGTACATTTTCTCAGCCTGTTCACCTGAGCCCAATCAGCCGCTTGAGCTTAGGGCTGGTTGGGGGGTCTAGAAAATCCCAAGGACCAGGGCAACCAGAGGGATGAAAGGGGTTCTGAATCGAAGTTGAGCGAGTTCCCAGAAATCGAACGAACATTCGGTTGAGTTGCGTCACCAAAATCATGAAAATATGCTTTGCCCGATATCAGCTCTCATCCTCGTCCCTTTACGTTTGTATCACCTAATTTGTAGAAGTACTAATAGACCACTCAAGACTGTGGACGTATCTCGATGACCAAGACTAGTACTGGTCATCAGGGCTCCACCATTAGTCTTCTTGTCATGTTGCAGGTTCGCCCTGTCAATGGGTTTCTTTAAGCTCAAGAAAGCGCAATTTTCAACATATGCCTGGCATCCCTGACCACTTGACTAACAAATCGGACCAAAGTTTATACAGACAGCCTAAAGGTAATTGCGGCTGAATTGGGATAAACGTTATTCTCCACCGATTAGTTTTGGTTGCTGTTGCAGTCTGTTGGACTTAAAGAAACTGTAAAAAACGGGTTGTAATTGACCATAATTCTCACAACATCTGACTTCATTTTACTGTTTTTTCATCTTTTTTATGACTGATTTTGCTAACATTTTTACCTCTTTTGTCAATATTTTTCACCCTTTAGTTCCCTTTTTTGCTGATTTTTTTCTACCATTTTCCCAAGGACTAGTCGTGAGACTTAATATTTTATTTCACATTAAAATTATCAGTATATCAAAACACTTTTGAATAGTGATTGGGCATGAGCCTGGGTATAAATAAATGTTGAATTGAACTGTGTTACGCCCAACCCAATGACAAATGATGTTAGTGGGCTGAAAGTTTACTCTGTGACTTACTAAATCCTTCATTCAAAATAGTAGTTGACCTAAAATGGATAAGCTTATTCACTGGATTGACAACCACAGCTGGAACTACTTGATTTATTATGAAAGTTTAGTGCTTGATATATTAAGTTGTCAAACTCTGGCTTTCTTTCAGAATTTTTCAATTCCATTCCCTTGTTGTTGTTTTTGGGATTTCAGGTTGCACATTTACTCTAGATTAATATTCATAAATGAGTTCCAAGGTATCTCTGCACAACGGAAAACTTGTCCCATCAGAAAATTTGACACCCAAAACTTGACCCAGGAAAACGCTACCCATTAACATACCCTCATTGGAAATTAAACACACTAGAAAACTTGATATAAACTACATTTGTTAGTTCCAAGCCTTTTAATGNTTAACATACCCTCATTGGAAATTAAACACACTAGAAAACTTGATATAAACTACATTTGTTAGTTCCAAGCCTTTTAATGACTTTTTATTGACTTGATCAATATGTTCCATACTAAGGCCATTTTTTATGGTAGAAGTACTTAGATCTGACACAAGGATACCTTATCTGTAGTTCAAATCATTCTCAATTAGGATGATTCATCAAATTGAATTTTCCAATGTGACAAGTCTCCAATTTGTTGGCTATTCCTGTCTTGACTCTACATTTTGTTGCATCCATCAACCTGGATCTCATATATGATCACAACAATTGTAGTTACAATCAAAATTTCCTAATGACAATAGGCTAAAAGTATATGCTTTTACAGAGGGACATCTTTCAGACAGTAAAAATGGTTTTTAGACCATTCAGAATATGCTGAAGGGCCTGAACTCATTGCCAGTGCATTGTTGTACTGGGCAGTGCTGCCAGGTTTCAGGGCTCCAAACATGCCAAATGAAAATCATAGCATGCCAGAAAGAAATAACAGAAAAAAAATCATACTTGTTACTTCTTTGGTCTAGGGAAAAATTTAGGAATCAGCAGACAGTTTGAAAGACTCCCAAAATATGCCAAAAAACATGCCAGACTGAAATAACATGTGAAACATGTTTTTTTTTTTGCATGCCAGAGGGGTCCCAAATATGCTGGATGTACACTTTTTGGCTTGCAAATATGGCACCTGACACCTTGGTGCAATGCACTAGTCCCAGCTTCAGTTTTTCAAATCACGTCGGCTGCTTGTTTCTCGCAGTATTTTGAATCCCTTCATATTCCACCCTTGCTTTTATTTCACCTTTGGCTTCAGATTTGCGCCAGAGGGCGCTGAATGGTTTAGCCCGTTTCGACCGTAGATATCTATGATCTCGACCGTCTCGACCTAATGCCTTGATGCCTGATGGGACCTGTTAGCCCCTAAGTTTTGTTTTTCCTGGATTGTCACGGATACCTCAGCCTGAGCTAGGGATCGAGGAGGAAAAACATTCAGAGCCAGGTGACTGATGTTTTGAAATTGACGCTTGTTCAGCTTTACATACGATCAAATCGTCAACTTCTCAGAGACTACATTTGTCACAGCCAAGCGTTCTAGTGTTCCATTTGTGAGGCGGTCATGAGTACCACCCTGTCATGCTTGAGATCAGTCTGTCCAGTTTAGCTTTCAATTCTACCATTGAGGGACCATCGATAAATAAAAGCCAAAACCGAGCCCATCACATTCAATTTTAACCCTATACGAAATAAAGCTTGCGCCATTTCAGACAACCTGATTGATTTCTCTTTTCAGAAACATGTATCCGATGTATCCCTTCTGTTGAGGACATATCTGACAGTCACACTGTTCGAAATGCAGCCGAATTTCGCTTGAGATTCGGGTGCAAAGGGTGTCAGGGAAGAAGGTAAAAACGATGAAACTGAGGAAGTACTGACAAAACTCGACCATGGCGAGGGTTAAATGGTCAAACTCCTCAGATTCAGGCAAGCTTTATTCGAAGTTATTGACCATTGTAAAGCCATGTGGCATGCCGTTCATTTGGGCAGAAATTCATCCAATATTCGAGAACGGGGAAAACGGCCTCAGGAAACCCTTTGTCCATCCATTGAGGGTTGACGAAGCTACTGTCACGTCTGTTTTGGCATCATTTGGCGTGTTTCTCGGATGAAATCACGTTATGTGTGCCCCTGGGTGGATGTGTGGCCTTTTCTCGGTGCCATTTGTGTGGCCACCCTGCAGGGTACCTGTCTCACCGTCGGTCCCCAGCGTCCGCAGCGTCCGCACCGTCGGCTGGCTTACAAAGGTCTATGTTGCTATCTCTCGTCCGTGTTTGTGTGTCTCCCTCCCTCCCTCCCTCCGTCACTCCGTCCCTCCGTCCGTCCGTGCGTCCGCTCGTGGGTGGGTTTGTGGCTCTTTCCGCTGTTTCCCTTCTGTCGCTGGATCCATCCATTTAGCTGGCTGAATGCTGCTAAGGCAGGACCAAGCTAGACGGAGCCAGCCCGCCCGTCGTTCTTGAACGAACACAATCAGTCTACTTGGAGTTGTAAAAAAAGAGCAAGTTCAACCCGACTTCATCCTACATACAGTTGAGTGGTGGGTCCATTCTGCGTGTTCCTATTTCCTCTCCAGGCCCGTTTCTTTCGTTTTTCGTTGGTGTTATTTTTCACTCGTTCCTTCGTCCGTTCGTCCTTTTGTTTGTTCGCCCTGCTACTCGTGTCCTCTCCTATCTTTCCATCCTTCTATCTATGAATCTCTGCATCTATCGAAGTATCGACTCGGCTTAGTCCCGTGCCCTCTGAGTGAGTCAGTGAGTCAGTGAATGAATGAATGAATGAATGAATAATGAGTGATGCGGTGCTAATCAGGCCTTCACGCCCTCGGCACACCCCCATCGATCAACACATACGGCCCTCAGCTCTAGTCATTCGACATTGGAGGCCGCATCATTGAATGATCTAACCTTCACGGAAGAAGTGAGTCCATGAGTGAGTGAGCTTCTTCGGGGAGAAAAAAAGCCCAAGACGATTGATTATACGATGGTCGGCGATGATCATGGTCCTGATCGACTGGATGGCATCTTGTCCATTCCGCCCTTTGGACCATCCTTCCTTCCGGCAAATTAAGCCGCACTGAGCGGGCCCTTATCTCGTTCTGACCGGCTTTTTAGTCTAGGGTCAAGTCCACGGATTAGGTTAGGGATTGTCACGCTCAGGTTGTGGGCTTGATGGTCCAGTCGAGAGGACGACTCAGGTGTCCTCGGGGCCCTCTCCGGGATTTGAACCCACGGTATTGAGCCAGGCTCAATACCGGTTAGTAGACGCCCAGGGCTGTCCGATCGGAAGCGGATTTTTTTTTTTTTCCAGTCTGACCTCATTCAGCCGGAGGTAATTCGGGTTGGTGAACGGGTATCCCTGAATTGAAACTTTCCCCAGGTGCCAAGCAGCCATAAGTATTTAGGAGTGAGTCACAGTTTCTCCATGTTCTGGTTCACACCATGCATCCATCAGGCATCTATTTGGGGTGGAACCAGAAGGCTAGTTTCTGAATAATAGTGATACCCGAGGGCAGCGTCCTGACCAGGTTACTTTTACCTGAATGAGAGGAAAGTTTGGACGACCACGAACCATTTTGGGAAATGTGAGAAACTTTTTCCTCTATCCTCTTTCCTCTCTTATAGGGCTTCCTGGGCGAATGACCTGGCTTGACCTTAATTTAGGGGCCATGGTGGTTCCGGTAGCTCCCTCGCACATTGGCAATTATCCTTCGAAATAGGGACGCATGAGGGAGTGGGGGGGGGGAGGGGGACGAGGTCAGACTATTGAGAACTCGGATCACTATGAATGCTTCTTGACTTTCCAGTCGAGAGTGCTTTTTTATGTTTAAGAACCTCCAGCGGCTGGAAATGATAGTAATGTGCCAACTACCATGGCCCTCCCCTCTGGAATGTTGCCATCATGTCCGTTATTGATCATCGAAAGATTAAGGGGAAAAACAGTGAGTGAGAATGGCATTGATAACTAGGTCGCCCAGGATTCTTTTATTTAGTATAGACCAGCAGCTTCCCTGGAAAACCCGCATGTTTCCAGTGAACGGATTCTGCTGGCCTCACTCGCCTTGCCTCTCCCTGAATCCATTAGACAAGGATAAAGAGGCAAACAGAGGCCGATCAACGTTCATCACTTTTGCTTGATGCAATGCTCACCGCGTCGCCATGATGGTGGAGCTCTTCTGACGTGATAGCTGATTCTACGCATCCACTGAACCAACTGGCATCATGAGGTGGGGAACTGGGACTAGAAATGGAACTGGAACAAGGCCAAAGGCAAAAACCACCCACCCCCAGTAGCTTAGCTCTCGTGAACGTGCGAGAACGTACTTGAAATGGATAGATACCATAATCGAAAGACAGGAAAGATGATCGAGGAGAGGAGCCGGATGTGGGTTACCCCATAATAGTGGTGGGGCGAGTCCCTCCAGTTTTGATCTTTTGTCGGACTCGAGTCTTTAACGGACTCGAGGTAAATAAAATAATAGTAAATTATAATGTTTTTTCCTAAGTTAAACAAGACCAATGAAATCATTATGTAAGGGCTGCTTTATTACAGGGTCAATTCATGACGGAATGAAGTCCGTTTCCTGTCATTTAAAAACATGATTTTTTTGACGATTCCGGACTTAAGTCCGGCCAATTTCTCCAAAATCAAGTAAATGACTCGAGTCCGGACTCAATCCAGCACTACCCCATAAGCTTAGTGACCTCTGCATGAAAAAGAAAAAAACACCTGGCTTGGTTATTTTCCCCGCTTTCTACCTAATAGCAATCATAGCCTAATCTGTCAAAGTCAACCTGCACTTGTTCAGGTAAGCCCATCCTCGTAATCACAATTTTCTCGCAATGCACGGGATTCCCCCCATGCAGGATCTAGGAGCCAAAAAAGGAAAACAATAATCGAAACTTGATCCCTGTGTCTGGCCGGGCATTTTTAAGGGGGCGGAAGAGATTAGTTAGTCATTTGGTAATCGCAACCAAATAAGGCCGCGCTTTTCTCTCGTGGTACGAAATCATCTCAATCAATCACTTTTATGGCCATCGACTTCCGACTAAGCATGGTAGAAGAGATCATGGAAATTCCCAAACAAAGACCGACGATACGGCGAACCTCCCTCAACCATGAATTGGCACGTTGGTGCCAACCATTTATGTATGACCGTTCTTAGCGACGTTTGAACGGTTCATGATGCTGAATCTCTATGGGTCGTTCGTTACAAGTTGAGTGGCGCGGTGGTCAAGATCAAGTTTGAATGTCACGTGCTCCGCACATGTTCTTAATGGATCAAACTCATCAAGGACTTCCTCGATTTCCTCGAGGACACTGAACCCACACTTATCTATTGTTGTGAAAGCTAGTTCTATCTACGAATGTCTGTGTATGTAAGCCCGGACTTTCCAAAGAGCTCAGAGCACATGTACCAACGGTCATTTGGCCATGATTTCGGCCAAATTCGTTCAGCTCCAGGGATGGATGGATGAAGAAGAAGCTATGGACAATTCCATGGACAATTCATCAAGGGATGCGAGCGGTTATTCCTGTCTACGTACTTGCGATTAACTCATGTGTGGCTAAAAGCTTAAGACAATTGTAATGATGCATATGAGCGATCAAGTTTCCAATGCACTGGAAGTCTCAATCATTCATTCATTTATTCAATTTTTCGCTCAGACCCATAAGCTCAGGGTCTCTCTCGCCTCCAACTAGTTCCGATGCAAGATTCTTGACAGAAAACCCTTTCTCATTACAGATATGGATTAAAACGGTTCAGCGACGTGGCGGGTGGTGACCTTGGCGAGCCAGCGAGCGAGCGAGCGAGTGAGCAGAGCAAGTTTGATGCCTTTCTTCTTGACAAAATTTGCCAAATCCTCGCATAGTTTGCCGCGATTCCCCTTCAAGAAGCGGAAGAACGTCGACGCCACCGCATTTCAGGAGGCTGCTCCAGCCCCCGTAGTCCCCCAGACGCCCGGCGAGCCTCCCCCGCCCTTCAAGGCCACACAGGCTACCCCAGCCTCTCAGTCATGCCTGGCCGACAAATATAGCACGCCCAGCGGGACCGCCGGGGAGACGCCGTCCCATGTCCCAGACTGGGTTCCGTCCACCGGCACAGTGGAACCGGGCGGCGGGCCCACCCCCGCCACGGCCTCAACGGCCACGTCTAAGGCCACGTCTAAGGCCACGTCTAAGGCCACGTCTAAGGCCACGTCTAAGGCCACGTCCAAGGCCACGTCCAAGGCCTGGCATAGCACCATGTTGGACTCCCTGAGCAAAACCATGAGTCGGAGCGGCCTGAAAATGGCCGCTGCCGCCTCCAATACCTTAAGCTCGACCTCGAGTTTGGGCTCGGCCTCCATTTTGGGCGGGCACGCCTCCTCCTCGACGGCCTCGCACCGCAGTCTGAGCGCCAATGTGGTGTTTCTGGACGGGACGGCGCAGATCTTCGAGGTGGACAAACGCGCCAAGGGGCAAGTCCTGTTGGATTTGGTGCACGCCCACTTGGAGCCCATTGAGCGGCAGTACTTTGGCTTGCTCTTCAACGACTCGGGGGCCGTGATCATGCCACAGGGCCACGCCCCGGATGTGATGCGTTGGCTGGACCCGGAGAAGCCCATTCGGAAACAAATGAGGGCACTGGGTGGGGGCAGTCGCCTCAATGGGGGCTTGGCCACGCCCATCCTGTACTTCCGGGTCAAGTTCTACGCCACGGACCCCACGCGGTTCATCGAAGACAACACCCGCGAGCACATGTACCTGCAAGTGAAGCGAGACCTTCAGGAGTGTCGACTCACGGCCCCGATCTCCAGCCTCTGCATGTTGGCCTCGTATTCGGCCCAAGCCAAGTGCGGAGATTTCGACGATCACGACGCCTCCCGCAAAGAGGGATTAATGGGTAATGAGTTGTTTGAATGAATTGACCCTGGCCAAGCAACAGACCAGCTAAACGTTGGAACGTTTAACTTTGCTTTGAGGCAGCGGGCCTTGCTTGTTGCTTATTATTCTCCCTCGTTCAGATGGCGGTGCTACTTTTTCAAACTTTACCTAACCTAACACGGTATTAATAACCACATACATATACATATCAGGCGCATGCATAGTGATGTACGTAGTGATCACTGGAAACGTTGAATTGACTGATTAGTTCACTTCTTGAGGCATGCTGATTGCTGATGGAGAGATGGATGAAGAGAGAAAGATGCTCGATGGGAAATTGACATCGATTGGTCGAGACTTCTATCCCCCCGGGTGACTGCTATATTTGGGGTGGTATGTTGCAGGGGTGGGTGGGACACTTGGAATGGCACTGTTGTGTCTCAGATGGTCCACCGTGACATGTCAGACATAGTACATATTCACGTATCACTCACTTGATCCACGTGCCACAACGCTCTATCTTGACTGTCTCGTTTCGCCTCTTTCAGAATTCCTTAACTTGCGGGATAGCAACAATCAACCTCGACTTTCACACACCCATTCCTTGGACTTGAACGAGATCCACCACAAAGTGACGGAACTGCACAAACTCCACCGAGGACAAACTAGGGCGGATGCCATTTCACGGTTCTTGAAGTATGCCACGCGCCTAGACATGTACGGGATTGCCATTCATCACGGCAAGGACTCCAGTGGCAAGGACATTCAGCTCGGAGTCACCTCCATGGGTCTAGTGGTGTTCCAGAACCAGGTCAAGATCAACACGTTCAGCTGGAGCAAGATTGTCAAGATATCCTTCAAGCGCAAGCAATTCTTCATCCAACTGAAGCGCGAGCTCTCGGAAGACTACGATACCTTACTGGGCTTCAATCTGGCCTCCTACCGCTCGTGCAAAAACCTGTGGAAATCCGCCGTCGAGCACCACGCCTTCTTCCGGCTGTCCTCGGCCAACTACAGCCCCAAACAGCCCAAACGGGCCATCTTTCCCTCGCTGAGCGCCCGTTTCCGGCAAAGCGGTCGCTCGCGCACTGGCCTCCAGCCCCCCGAACCCTCGGCCCCGGCCAGCTTCTCGCGCACCCTCCCAGCTCGCAAGACCTTGCCCTTGAGTCTGGAGATCGCGAACCGCCGAGATGGCAGCATGCCTCGTTTGGCCTCGCCCGAGACGTCCAGCATCGGTTCGTCCGTGCACAGTCATGGCGGCAAGCTCAAGCCGTCGGCGCCCGCGTTGGTCAGCTTGAAGCGCGGCTCGGTCGACGCCAACTCCATGACGGCTAGCTCCTCTTCCCTGGCCCATCGGGCCTTTGAGAGCCTGAATAACAAAGTGCAATCCTTCAGTACCAAGCTCCCAAAGAAGGCTTGGGAAGAAGAGACCGATGGGGTCGACCGGCCTGATCGCGCAGCCTTACATTCAGATGACGAAGGTAGGTCAAGAGTAGTTCGGTTTTTCTCATGTCTCCTTGTTCCCTTGTCCCCCCCCCCCTCGTTCTCTCTCCTTCTTGAGCTCACTTTACTTACATGCAGTCTTGGGGGCCCCTGAAGTGCCGCATAATATTTAATAACTTTGTCCAGAGAGTGGCAAGCACCGCGTTGAAAGGTGATTCTCGGCATGAAAAAAAAAAGAGATCCTGCGTGTTTTTGAGCCCTTGCCAACAAGGCCATGAGAAAGAAAAAGATGAATAGAGATCATGGCGTGAAACATACACTGTGACTCTCTGTTCTCGATTGCCCCCTGTCCATTTGAGACTTTGAGACACTCCAGCACATTCAGACAGATATACATATACGTTCGAAGTGAGAAAAGAAAGACAGACCGATCTACCGATCGACGAAGACATCAATTTTGAGAACATTGATCCAGTGCGGTTGGCTCCATCCAAAGTGGTTGGGGAATGCCTTCCGAACAAGTGTGGAACTCGTGGCTGAAGGGTCAGATCTTGCAGACGGACTCGGACAAACCGTCCAGGATGCGCTTGAAGACGCTCCAGCAATGGTTGAGTAGACACTTGCACGGTAGGTGTGTGCTCCCCATATCCGTCAGGCTGTTGTTGTCGTCACTACTAGATCGGTACTCGTATCGTAGTATCAAGAATGCAATGCGGAGATTGTATGGGATACTTGTGTATCTTGAAAAGTTCGTGCAGACAATCAATAGATGATTCCTCATCCTCGACGTAGTGCTCACTTTCTATATTGACTATATTTTAGTCTAGTTGCTGCAATTTGTCACCATAAGGATCTTCGAACCCTAAGTCCACGTCATTGAATTCGAATTCCCCCGAGAATTGAAATGACAAATTGACCAATTGGGCTTCTGAGTTTTTGCCTCTTGGTCAGCCTATGACATGGGAAGTCTAAAGATCACCGTCGATGAGTGCAGAAACTACGACAGAGATCAGTTTCGCTCGTTTGACAAAGCCCGTCTTTCATTCTTTCATGCCAAGAAAACGGATCTCATGGCGACCTTGACTTCATGTGTGTATTTTCCAAGTTCGCGATTTCACAAAAGTCATTTCGTTTAGCCATTAAAATGCATTGCAATGATCTTCGATGTCTAAAGGCTGCTGAATTGACTTTGACCAACCGGATTCTTGATCCTTGGAAATATTATTGCCCAAGTAAAAGTCTGTGATCCTCTGTAATGCGGCCTTGAAATTGGGACAGATTTGTCATTTTGTTACCCTCTGTCTGTTCTTCCTCCACGGATCCATTCATGAAGCTCTTGGGTACTACTCAAACTGGTATTAATCGAATGGACAGGGCAATAAACAGTGATGAACAAGTTAGGAACGCGAGGTTATCGAGTTCTTGTATTTTTCAAACCCAATTCCATCGCAAATTAACTTCGTGATCCCCCGATGATCCACCCACCCCCATGACATGAGCGGTCCTGGCATAATACTTGTTGCATTGGAAATCATCATAAGGTTGGTAGTTAAAGGGATAACTTGTGCCCCCTCCCCTCACCTTCGTTGTTTCGAGTTCTGGAACATCACTTGGGAGAGCTACTCTTCTTGAAATTCTTGAAATTCCTCAACGATCTTATTAAGTATTTTTATTAAAAAGGAAGTGGATGGGCATCCTTGAACAAATCACACGGTTAATGGAGCAAGCATGGAATCTCCTCAAAATTGAATTAGATCG